>NC_089217.1:3511364-3561364 GCF_963930695.1 Labrus bergylta
GCTTACAGGACGACGCCCCCCCCGCTCTAACAGTCGTGGTTTTGCAGCCTGTCTGACTCCATTATGTTTCCCTCCTCGGCGGTCTGTCAAGCGTGTACGAGCCGCAGGAGAGCACGGCCATATCTAATTGGCAAAGCGCGGGCTAAACAATGGCTCAAACTATATTAGATGAATATCTCATTGAATATCATTCATCAGTGTTGATTAAGTTGGATAGAAGAGGACAAAAAAAAGTCTGAGCGTGCATCTTTGCTCAGATATTGTTTTTTTTTTACTGCAGAACAATGTGAAGCTGTTGCGTCATGAACATTTACATGATGAACTCTGTGTCCACAGCAGCTTGTTCTCAATAACATGCAGGAGTTAGAGGCTTGATGCAACACGTGTTAAAGTGCTGTGGTGTGTTTTGACAGAGACAAAGCCCTCACTGCCTCTGCTGGAGAACATTTCAGGACCACAGACAGCACTTCACAGCTCTCTGCAAACGTTAACGACACAACTCTTAATACATATTTCTCATCATCTCAAACATTTTATCATCTAAAGGAAGAGGAAAGTGAAAGCCCTCGGTATGTTTAGGCCATAAATCATTGTGGGACAAAAGGGAGATTATGTGACGCGTTCAACAGAGACCAGATCAAAGAAACCCACAAACCAGTTTACATGATATGGGGGCGTGGCGCTGACAAAGGCTGCACAACGGATAATAACAAATGAAGACTTATTGTGTTCAATATGTTGTGTAGAAGAATGTAAATCGTGGATTATCTAGACTTTCACATGATTTATGCACACTCCCATGGCCCATCCCGCCCTGTGTCACCAGCAGGGACAGAAACTGCTGCTGATGAGAGCTAAAAAAAAAACATTTGAAAACAAGTTTCAATTTTTAAGAAATAAAATGCATCTCAAAGTTGATTCTGTTGTGATACGTTTGACTTTTTAGGCCATATAATTCTGCCACTAGCCACAGCTTCCCTGAGTGGGCTGGGCCGTCTTCCTTCCCCACATGTGGAGGCAGGGCTAATGGTCGGACAGGGAGGGGTTCACACACACACACACACACACACGTATGAAACATGTATGAGCCTCTGAGTGAAACACAGACGAGCTGAAGGAAGAGTGTGAACACAGAGCTCAGAACAACAAATCCAGAGGGGGGGGGAGTTTTAATTCTCTCTCTTTGTATCAAGTCTTTACTACACAATCAGGTATATTTAATTTGTGCTATATTAATGTTCAGAATGTCGCATATTATCTTAAACTTCTCTTTTCAACAGTGTAAGCACCAAGCAGGTTGAAGGTCTTTTTGTCTTGTTATCACCTGTATTAACTTTTCAGAGGCACCTGATATCTCCGCAGTCGACTAAACTGTTTTGTAAGGAACAGATGTGAAGAGAAATCACCGTATGTTTATTTTTTCAAAGCGTTCTGGTGATCTGATTGGCAGTAATGCAGATACCTGAGCTGTCGGTTGCAAGACATCACAGTGACTTGAGTTCAGAGGTTGCCGGAGCTATCGAGAGGGTTGGAGATGACCGACTTGTGAATGAGCATGAAGAGGGGCAGGTAGGCCAGGAAGTCGAGCAGGTCCAGCGGGGGGATGTGCTGCAGCTCCAGCCTGACGGCGGCCTCGTGCTCCAGTTGGATCCCTCCGGCCTTCAGCTCCAGCAGAAGCTGCTCGGCGCTGATGAAGCCCTGCTGGGCCGCGCTGTCTCCTCGCTGCTCGTCCAGGAGGAACAGGAACAGTTGCTACAGGAGGCAGAATAACAATTTTAGGCACAAATAAGGATGGAAAAAGAAGGGAAACAGGCTTTAGCGTGTGTGTGTGTGTGTGTGTGTGTGTGTGTGTGTGTGTGTGTGTGTGTTATTGTGTGTGCTCCTGTGGGTAGCCTCGGATTACCTCAACCTGTTTGCAGGCTTGTTTGCGTGCACCTGTTTGCACAGTTAACGCAGTCAAGGTAATAATTGTTGGGGGGGAGAGGGAGGGAGGGAGTAGAGGGCAGGAGAGAGAGGAGGGTAATCCTTCTGGCAATTAGCCCGTTCCCCCCCCCCCCTCCCCCGCCCCCCCGCCTCCCCCCAGCCTCTCCAGTTAACAACCCTATCCCTAACAGGTCTGTAATTACACAGCCTCCCCTACCTGGCCAGAGGCTTCAGTTTCCACACCCTCGGCCACAGGCTTTCATCTTCCTCCTGCCTCTACTTCCTCGTATGAATGAGGGCCGGGCCCTGTGTGAGCAGCCAGCTGGTCGGCCCCGGTCCCTGGTCCATCTAAGATGAGCCGTGTTGTCTCGGGCTGATTACTGGACTGGGCGGAGTGGACGGCATGTTCACTGCTGGGCACTTTAATGAGATTAGGCTCTCGCCAATCTATGAAAAGGGGGAAAAGCACCCCGCTCTCTTTCGCCCCTCATTTCTATGCATGAGGACCAAGTATTTCCCTTAAAAAAAAAAAAAAGGAGCTAGCATTTCAAAGCATGCTTTGGAATTGCTCCTCAAAGTGTTTACCAGTGTTCGCTTCCTTAGCATTCAACCTGCGGAGCGGAGAGGCATGAATGCGACTCTCTCATGTTGCATGGAGGGGATTCAAGTGCACCTTATGAAAACAAATCTAAAGAGTAGAAACATGTGGAACAGTGTTCTTCTTCTGCACATTTAAGACAAAGAGTAAGTTTTGAAGCAAGCTAACATTCGGAATTACCTTTGCTTTGAAGAGACGCACTTCGAGCGAGCGGAAGTCCATGTCGCTGATGAGTGATCGCATAAACTCGCTGCGAGAGAAAACAGGAAAATGAATGCACCAGTGGCGGTTGAACAAAGTTTACAAAAGTTTATCTTTGATTTTTTTGTTTCACAAGGTTTGGGGGAGCTGGAAGCAGAGGTGGAAAAATAGTATCCTGCTTTCACATGGTCGCAGAATAATCGTAAAGATGAGTCCTAAACATGGAAAAGGTTTTGTGAAGGCTTCCTGAAGTCATGGTAACGTTTGGTTTCCTCATCCCATCATCCCATTTAAGTGTTAGTTTTTTCTGTTTTTGCATATCGATTTTAATCTCTCATGAGGTCGTAACCAGTGCATATAAAACTCAACTCGTCGTTTTTGTAGCATCCATGATGTTTCCTCACTACTATCTCCTAAAATCGGACCATCAGAGGATTTTAAGGAATGCAGGGTTAGCCACTAGAGTTTAAGTTGGATCCTACACATCCCAGAATGCAACTCAAAGCGTCTAGTGTTACATCGGTCTATCTGCTGAACGCCAACACCCTGAGTTTGCAGGTTTTCTCTTCTGAGTCTCCAAACCCGATAAGACGATCGGGGTAATTCTTCACATTTTAGAGCTCTTTTTTTATCTCTCTGAACAGAGCTGTTGTGGATCACACAATCTCTCTCTTGTGCCTCTGTAGACAAATTTAGGACAGCCGGTTTGGCGGGTGAGTTTTGGCGGGTGTTGTGTGTTTGGAGAGATGTGATGGTAAAGTGTTCTGAGCCCTTTGTGGTTGCTCACAGTAGCCTGGCTGCCAAACAATACGTGGGCACACGTGGACATCCCGCCACAGTAACGGATAAAACTGCTCTGATTTTGGGACACTGGGTGTTGGGGTGGGGTGGGGGTTTGGCTGGAGCAGGGTGAGTTGGGGTTTTTTTGTGTGGAGGTTTTTGGGGAGGGGATTCAGCACACTCTGGTGCAATGTGAGTGCCGGCAGAGCAGCAGAATCTAGGTCCGAACGGACAATTAAAGAGGGAGACACGACCGCTTGTGTTCCTTCCAGTCCAGCGTGTGGCACAGCGACGGCCGTCCCTTCTCTTAACGAGCGCCCGGTGTTAATGAGCCCCCTCCTCGCTGTGCGTTCAATGCCCAATGTTGGAGTGAAGAATGGACCAAGCGCTGGGCCAACGAGTGCAGTGAACGCCTGAGTGCTCGCAGCACCGCGATTGGCCCTCGTCCTCCAACCAGGGTGCAGGCGGGGGGGGCTTGACGGGGATGAAGCGAGACAGGGCAGCTAATGATCATTAATTGCACTTGGTTTGCAGTAAAAGAGTCCAAACGCTGGTGTGCTAAGGACACTGGCGTGATAATGGCGAGCGTAAACGAGCAGGCTGGGGGAGCGCTGATGAACCGCGGGGAGGATAATAGCAGCCCAACCCATTTCTCTTTGTTGGTCTCCCCCTGGCACCCCGCTGTGACACAGCAGACTTCTCGCTTACGTAAGGCAACAACATTTTGGCGGTCTCCTCGTTGGGGAGTGGGTGTACGGTGAGGCGGGGGGGGGGGGGGGGGGGTAAAGGGATGCAAATATATTCTGACCTAGTTTGATTTGACAGAATTGAGAGTTGTTTTTTTTGGATGTTTTTTGAGCGGGCTGCGGTGACGCTGTGCTGACATAGTGAAGGGAGACAGGAGGAGGAGGAGGGAGAGTTTATGATGTGATGGCTGATCAAACAATCTAAAGCAGAGAGATGATTAAAATAAAGTCCTTAATGATGCTAAACTTCGGTCATTTCTACTTGACATGGTTAGATCGCAGGGCAGAGAGAGAAATATGTTTTTCTGCCTTGCTTATGGAGTGAAAGTGCAATTGGGATGCAGTCAACATTTTTATTTTTTTTCCCCCAGAAACATTCAAAAACCCAGAATCACTTCTCCCTATAAACAACCCTCCCAGGAGTAAAAGTCTCTTCTTTGTGGCCACTTATAAATAATGCGATCGATAAACTGTGAAGGAATCCTAACATGAAGAAGCTGAACTGATTTCAGCAGCAGCTCAGCTCCCAGCCCCCATTTTTTCTCCGTCTAACCAAAAGTGTCACAAAACTTTCTTAGTTTTTTTCTGTCTGTATTAATTATTTTCTCTTAAAATAAAGAATTTTGCATGAAGAAAAAACGTCCTTTAACATCAGGATACCATGAGATTAATGTACGAAAAAAGACACAGTCATCTTTTCTTTTTTTTGCCTTCTACAGAGCTGCTTTCTGTTTTCTGCTGTGTCATGTTTCCTGCAGCATAAGCACTTCTTCTTCTTGTTCTTCTTCTTGTTCTTCTTCTTGTTCTTCTTGTTCTTCGCTCCCTGACTCATTAAGTCAGTTCAGTGAAATTCCAGGAACGAGGAGACTTACGGTAACTCTCAGTGCACAGGCATGCATGCTCACAAAGGGGGCCGTAGTGACAATAACAATGACCTCGATGCTGTTTGGGGGTGGGGGGGTGGGGGGGATCCTGTATGGCAATGTGCTTGTTCATGTGCGGATCATGTGACTTCCCCTGAGGGAATGCCGGCGCTGTGTGAGGTGGACTTGTTGGGGAGCACAATGCTGCAGCACACAGGGACAGATGGGCTGAGTCAAGGGCCAAAACAGCACGAAGCAGAGGAGTGAGAGGTACGCGACAAGAGAGCCGAGCGGAGATTAGAGGGACGGACAGTGAAATCTGGCAAAGAAAGGAGGAGAGTGATGGGGGGAGGGGGGGGGCTGCAATTAGTGCGAGGTAAAACCGGGAGAAGAATAAGAAAGTAGATATAAAAACATGGGCAGCAGCTACTCAGATTTCAAAGCCTTACATGATCAGAAAGGCTGATTGTGTAACTACTGTTGCAGCTCATTTCTAAACCAGGATTAGAGACAACAGGATTAAGTGAAACAGGTAAGAGGATCAGTTGAGTTCAGTTGGGATGAGATGACAGAAGGATGCTTTTGTTTTCTTCTTGTTTGGCCTCTGGCATTATGAACGCCCATCTTCCTGCGTCGTCTTATTTAAATTGCAAAAGAGGAGTTTTTGTGCAAAGAGGTTTAATGTAGTCATTCATTATCATTACTATAATTGCCTCCATACAGAGCAGACACCCTGTTTTTTTTGGGGGGGGGTTGGGGGGGTGACCATGTTCAGGCCTCCTCTAATAACGCCACACAAAGGGGCACGGCTGTAAATCAGAAGACCCGTGACCCTGGCCCCGGCCTCACTGAGAGGGAGCTCTCACTGTGGGGTGAGTGCTCCGGGAGCAGGCCTTGACCCTCAGGGACCTCCAGAGAAGGCTTGGCTCCGCGCGCTCCTGTCTGTAGGAAGCTTCACACACCCCGGGGCGGGAGAGGGGCGATGTGTGTGGGAATCTGAGGCATATGGGGGCATAATGTAAGAGGCCGAGTTCAAATCAGAGTGTTCAGAGTCCGTCTGTGCGGGGGTTCAGTGTAGAGATGTGACTACTTAGAATGGGCAGGAAATGCTCTTATTAACCTTTTTATTGGTTAAGGCCACATTGTTTTACTTTTTTACTACGATGAATTAAATATCATACACCTCGATAAATGTCAAATACAGGATCACAGGGCTGAAGTCGATATCTTCCCTCGATCGCTTCTTGTCGAGTAGATTTTGGTTGAATTTGAGTTTCTTTTAAATCACTTTATGAAATCTTTCATGTTTGAAGATTTCATAAAGTTTCTTGTTTGAGCATTTACTTTCAAAACTCATCTCTTCAAACAAGCTTTTAATGTATGATTGAGAAGTATTTCCTGTTTTCTGTTGTTTTAACTTTATTGTTGTTATCTTTATGATTTGTGTGTAATGTTGCAATGTCTGTTAGTCTGTCCTTACTGTGCTGTTCTTTCTGTTTTTTAACAATTGCACAGTGTCTTTGAGTTTTTGAAAAAACGCTTATAAATAAAATGAATTATTATTATTATTATTATTATTAATAATAATAATCATGTTATTGGCCGTTTTGAGAGGCAGGTTTGTGTTTCAGTAAAATCTGGTTTGAGGACTTCATTATTGACAGATAATTCAATAGATGTTTTTTTTTTAAAGTGTCCTAATCAGGTTTTTGTATGGAAGCCCCAAGAGGACATGTATTCATACATTTTACTGGATTTTCACTCTCGATTGTTTAATTTATACATCTTGTTGTCTCGGGAAGACGATGCTCCCGTGATAAGTTGACAGTTGTTTTCTCAGGATCTTGAGACGCTAGCTTGTGAAGAAGGGAAAATTAGCGTTGTTCTCCTGAGATCTCAGAAATAAAACAACTAAAATGTAAAGGTTATTACGTGAAAATTGAGTAAAAAACAAAGTGTGTATGTGGATAAATAGTTAAACAACAGTTCCAAGCAGTTCTTTTGTGGAGTTTAACTAAAGTTACATCAATTTGTGTTCAAGAATATGTGAAAATTCTTCAATTCAAAGTGATATTAATCAGAAAATCCTCACATTTAAAAGCTGTAACTAAAGACAGTGTTCCTCTTCTGATCGATAAATGACTACATCCTTTTCCAAACAGACATTTGAAGTGTTTTTTTCAAATCCAGACTCATAACTTTGACTTCTAACAGTCACATAAAACGTCTGAAGACAGAAGATGAAGAGGATCAGAGAGAGAGCCCCACACACGACGACATAATCAGCGAAACCAAACTTGTGAACTTATTCTTTTTTTTTTTTTTTTATGGCGGGTCAGAGAGACTCGTCTTCCTGTGTCTCTCTGAAGGAGGAGTGTGTCGGCGGCTGACATCGTCACTTACTCCATGGAGGCGATTTTCTGAGCCAGGCTGGTGATCACAGCGAAGAGCCTCAGGTCCACGAGTCCATCTGTCACTCTGAAGTCCACCATCTCCAGGATCTACAAGAAGAAACACACAAGGCCATCAGTGTTTTACAACTCTAGGCTGGAATATCTTGACTGCTGTCGGATGGACTGAAAGGGAATTGAGTGCAGACGTTCACGATCCTGTGAGGAGGAATCACATGGTTTAAGGGAATCACTTGATCCTACATGAAGGGTCCTCATGAGGCAGACATTTGTGCTTTTTAGTGAACATTTCTTAGTGGTTTGCAGGGATTATGACACCCATATTTAATAGAGTTTGTTGACTTCCTCAAGTGCTGTAATCACAGCAAAATGTTAAATTGTCCAACACTATTTTTTCCTGAAAAAATACCTGCAAACTAATGTTTCACATCAGCTCGATTTCATCATGCTGCATTACTTTTACACTCTGTTATTGAGACTACATGCTACACACACATAGCACATGTGAAACACACACACATGCACAAACAGCATCCTATGGACTTGCACTAATGGAGAGATGTCAGTGAGGGGGGGGGGGGGGGCTGCACATGAAAGTGCGCCCGAGCAGTTTTGGGGGGTTCAGTGCCTCGGCAGTGCTCAGGAAGTAACCTGGCACCTCTCCAACTTCCAGAACCAATTTCTATACATTGGTCCGCATCGGTGAGCCTTCAGTTCCCAACCCCAAGTCCACACAGACTGACCTACTGCCGCCTTTATGAGCAAATAAGCGCCTGTTTGAGGATTTGATTGGCTGATTGGTGTTTTTTAGTGTCACATTATGCATGCATAAACATTTTTTTTTTTTTTACAAGTATGAGTAGAGATATAAGCCGACCCTGTAGACGAAGATCTCCTCTTCTTCAGACAGCAGCTCTGCAGGCAGGATGTTTTTGAGAGCGAGGAGAACCTGAAGGCAGGAGATGTAGCCGTCACCGTCGCCGTCCTCCTGAGAAGAAGAAGAAACACCGTCAGCACCAAAAAAAAAAAAAAAACTACAATCATACAAACCAGGAATATTAGAAAACTATACAGCATTAATGTGCTCAATGTCATTTCTGCCATACAAGTATTTTTTATTTTTTCATGTGATTTTCATGTTTGGCTTTCAACGCTGCTGTAATCGTGGTTTAAAGATCATCTGGAGACTTCAATGACATGAACATGAAAACATCGAATCCAGAAGCTGAGAGGAGAAAGTCCTCCAGAAAATCAGAAACTGGAATACTCACACAGTATCACAGCTTCACACAGCTTCACACAGCTTCACACAGCTTCACACAGCTTCACACAGCTTCACACAGCTTCACACAGCTTCACACAGCTTCACACAGCTTCACACAGCTTCACACAGTATCACAGCTTCACACAGCTTCACACAGCTTCACACAGCTTCACACAGCTTCACACAGTATCACAGCTTCACACAGCTTCACACAGCTTCACACAGCCTCTTAAATACTCTCTCTACACTTTCTTACATGTAAATATAATATACAATATCTAAAAATGAAACAACCAAAACTAACAACATGTAACTTCAACTTATATCAGTATTTCCTTTTGAGTTCTGGGAAACTGTAAAAAAAAAAGAAAAAAAAAGGAAAATGACTCGCCTGGTTCCAAACAACCAGAGTCTCATTTTACAGCGAGAGAAAGTATAAAAGATTTCGAGGAAATATAAAAGATTGAACAATCTTTCCACTTACTGCTTCAAAAGCTCTTTTGTACTCGGCCAGCTTCTCCTGACTGAAAATGCAGAACTTTGCCAAGAAGTCGACTGCAGAGAGAGAGAGGGAAGACAAAGAAGACAAACTTTTAGAGCTTCACTCAGCTTCACTCCTGACTACCCAAGAGCAAAAAATATCACTTTAGAGGACGCTTATTTTTTTACTTTGTGGTACATTTTTGATTTCCAGACAGGCTAACAACATTCAGCCTCTGTGTGTGTGTGTGTGTGTGTGTGTGTGTGTGTGTGTGTGTGTGTGTGTGTGTGTGTGTGTGTGTGTGTGTGTGTGTGTGCAGAGCAGATTAGAGTAATATTTCTCTCCTGTGGTCGCTCTGGGGTCACGGAGGGTAGGCGACACAGGGTGAAGAGTTCACAGGGAGTCCAGTTGGCCTTGATTGGTTTGGAGGTGGGGTCGAGGGGACCGAGGGGACACTTAGCCGCTGAATAGATGATGGAGACCCAGCGGACGAGACCTTGAAATAAAATAAAGGATTTCGCTCTAGACTTTTAAATGAGAGTTTAGAGCGACAGGAAGCGACCAGGGTAACATTTTAATGGTGGAATTTCTTATCATTTACATTTCATATTATGACTCTGAAGCTCATCGGAGCTGGAATCTAAAACTGATTGTAGGTCCAACATCAGAAACTAGAGGGCGACTGTTTTTGGGCGTACTGTTTGATGGCAGAAAGACCCGATAAGCTTTGGCGCAAGCTCGTCAAGAGTGAGAATTTTCAGCTTTATTTTTTGAGGGCTCGTAAAACTTTCAAGAGGTTTTTAATGCACATCTTCCTGCACATTAATTATTTTGTACTTTTGTATTATCTGTATCTTATCCTCTGCATTTTCATTAAAAAAAAAAAAAAATCCCTTGACAGCTTGCAACGTGATTCGGAGAGAAACGTTTTTTTCTGGCTGTATAAGTATGTATGGCAAAATAGACAATAAAGAAGTCTGACTTAAGTAACTGCTTCATTTTTAAGTGTGCGATTAAACTAACTCACCTCAAAAGTGTGTGTGCAATGTAATATCTTCATGTTAACTTCTGTTTTAAAAAAGAGATTTTAATAAACCTGCCTTGGCAACACATTTAAAACTTAGACTTCTGCACTGGTTTGAATAGAAGCCACCAAAAACAGGATTTTTCTTGTACATATATCTGAAAAAAAAAGCACTCTAAGGTAAGAATCTTTAGTGTCTCTTATGAATTTGTGACTTATTTTGGCCGTTTTATGTTTGAACCCTGAAACAACTTGAAAGACTTTTAAGCGACAGAGTTAATTCAGACTTAAATGTAATGATTAATGTCCAAGTCCCCAATATAAAAACTATGATTACACCAGGAGGACAAACTGAGGCTAACCACACCCATGAATATTTCAGCAGGCAAATTTGGGAGGGTGAGTGACTTAGAAAAAAAAAAAAAAAACGGGGCAGAAAATGGGGCTTTTAAGCTGCTGCCACTTCAATTTAGGAGATGAGAATGAGTCTACTGAATAATGGATCTATTCATTGGTTTGTAGAAGAAAGAGGAGCAACAGAGTTGATATCAGTCTGGACTTAAACCCCTGGACCTCTGGGGTTTCTCCACAGTAGCAGGGGGGCTGTTTGAATCCGCCATTTATCAGCTTAGGCCTAATCAAAACCAGGCCTTCCCTGGCCTCGTCCTTTCACATGCAAAATGCGACATTCGCATCCAGTCAACTTGACTTGTTAAAGCTTGATTGATCAAAAAAAAAAAAAAAACCTGTGGGCTGGCTTCACGCATCTGTTTGCAAATATCTTGTGATGAGAGAGGAGATCTGCAGGACCGGGATCTGCTGGAGTCGCCACATGGGATCAGGCGGAGGATTTAAAATCTGCTCTCTTCAAAAAGATGCAAACACATTCACACACAGTGGCTGCATCAGTGCACCGGTCAATCAGCTAAAGAGAAATAGCAGCTTGTGTGATAGAGAGAGAGAGAGAGAGAGAGAGAGAGAGAGAGAGAATGGATCCATCCTTCTCTTCTTTAGAAAAGGGGGCCGCTGAGGCTGAGGTACGCCGACCATCTGCAGGAGAGCTGACGTGCTGAGGCGACTTCTGTAAGTCCACCAACACGGATGTGAACATATAATGCTGTGAAGGAGAATCCATGAAAGTTTGTTTTCTTCTTCACCGACCTGCATGAACCAATCAGGCGTCTGCTTGCTGAGCTGACAAATATTTATTTGTGGAATCCAACTTCCGCAGGACGAGCATAACATATAATACTCATTAAATATTTGTCCTCAGAAGTGAAAATTTTAGTCAAAGCCAAAACAGATGTTGACAGACGTTTTGAAGAAGCATATGGGACCATGGGAGTTATGATACAAAAATATCCAACAGCACGCACATCCGAATCATTGAGTACCGGGCTCGGGACAAAAAATATATCCAAAGACAGAAGGAAGATTAAATCTGCACACTAACCCCTAGGGGAACGAAACTTTCAGTTAAATATTAATTAAAGCAGCTTCTGGTGTGTGGACTTACAGATAAAGTTTATATCTAAAAGTTCTTTACATGATGTTCTAATGAATTAGCCAGTTGGCAGATTTTGTTCTCGACATATTATCAAGCTTTTACCCCTGAACGAGGGGAACAAATGACATGAACAGTCACCTCTAATGACATTCGAGATGTCTCTAAAGCTTTAATACATTTTATTATTTCGCTTCTTTTACAGCTGTGCTCACTTTGCAGATTAACATTAAAATCGATAAACACACACACTGTGTCTCTAATGCCGGTCAAATGTGCATTTTGATTTGTGTTTTTGCATCACATGTGTGGATATTGTGGTGAGTGACTCGGCACATGTTGCTGCAGATGATACACCTGAGCACACACACAGTGGGCGGAGCTTTGTCTTCTTCAGATCATGTGGGGGGGAAACATGTTTGAGAACACACTTGACAAAGGTTCAAAGCGACTGAAACGCTCCGATTTCTTCTAATCAAATTGGTAGTGTGCAGGATTTTTTTCTTTTCATTGTGACAAGTTTGATGTCCTATACGCACCTACTTCATGAGAAGGTTGGATCGTGTGAACACCTCTTTAAAATCATGGTTCAGCGGGATCTAAAACGGACCTGGCAAAAACTGTCAAAAAGATGGAGAAGTGAATAATGCAGGAGCGTCTAAGAAAGTTCAACTTCAACATCAGGCCTGATCACAACTTTGCCTGTTGTTGTCTGCACTGCTTCTATACACACACACACACACACACACACACAAACATGGGCGTGTAGTGCAGTGGTGCTGCAGCAGGTCGGGGGGGTCCCTGGCTGAGGGAGCACTCCGTCAGGGAATCATCCGGACAAAAGGTGCAGTGGAGTGAGAGATTGAGGGAGGAAGCGAGGGCGGGTGAAGGAGTGGGACAAAGCAGAGGCAGCAAAGCCTCCTGCCTGATAGCCTTATCTGATTCCACTCCAGCGCTTGATGGCTTTTTTTTCCAGCCTGCCTTTAAAGCGCACAGGTTGTGCCTTTGGTGTGAAGCCTAGCAGAAAATGTTAATCAAGAGAGGGACTGTGTGGAGAAAAGGGCGAGAGAAAGGGGAGAGTCACTCTGCTGGGGCCGTAATCTGTAATGAGACCGAGGCGATTCAGTTGCAATAGAGAGAGGAAGAATGGGGCTGTGATGATGATGATGAGCAGGGAGGTTCACTCTTTCACTGCCGTTTGTTTTTCTTGTTTTGTTCCTTTTTTTTCCCCCACCTCTCTTGCCGAGTCACTGCTCGTGCAGCGGTGCACAGGCTGCAAACAGCCCCGCGGGTCACAACTCATTTAACACACGCTCGGACGTCGTTTTCTCCCCCGTCTGGCAGCTGACAGATGAAAAACACTGCTGGCTGCTCACCTGACAACTGTCGGTGCTCATCTGTGTATGATTTATATTCCCTTTTTTTTTTTGACCGCCACGCTTGTTTTGATAATGCCTCAAATGTGAGTGTCCCAAAACGGAATCAAACGTCGGGTCAGATTTGAAGTTTTGTTATCATCAATAAGATAGTTTTTAAATCTATCTATGACTTCAAGGCATTCAGAGGTTTTCTGAAATAAGCCACCAGGTTTAAGCCATGCTCAAACAAAGAGAAGACTTGGGGGTAAGTAGGGGGGTGTTTGTATTAAAGTGGTTGTTGACCTTCTATTTTAACACATTATGTATTTTAATGTCTTAGTTTAAAGCCACTTTGTGTGAGCAGTGCAGGTCACTGATCTGTGGATAGATCCACCTGGGCTTCTGGTTAAAAATTACATTTTTATTTGTCACATGCTCATACAGATGTGCAGTGAAATGTAAAGACTGTTCTGCAAAGGCCGTGCAATAACACTCAAATTACTAATACACATATATAAAGTAAAATAGAAATATAATGTAAAATTAAAAAAATAAATATTTGAATATACAAAATATAGAATAATGTAAACAGTGTAAAGTGTCCAGAGTGTCAAAGTGCAATGTGCAGATTGGAATGTGTGGTGTGTGTGCATCATGTAAGTTTGATGAATTCAAACGTAAAAGCATAAAGAAAATGTTGTAAAATATCGGAAAAAACGGATTGCTTATCTAACAAAGTGTTATGTAATCGTTTAATGTAATTGGTTATTGTTGTGTGACATCAGTAAATTAAAAAAGGAAAAGCGCTTTAGTCGAAGGTACAACACGGTAGTTTAAAACGCATCTTTCCACAGAGCTGTTCCTGCAGATATCTCCATTTTGTTCCCGAAAAATAAAATACAAACAGTCGTTGTAAAAACACTGTAAATCAATTTTTACACATAACTGAGGAAAAATTCAAATTACTCGCCTTTTTTTTTGGCTGATTTAGATTTTTTTGCATGCAGGATAGAGCTGTATGTGTTTATTATCACATTTGAGAACTATGGCTTATTTAAAAGAAATAAATGTCACTCCTCAAGCTGGCATCAGAATGTCGTTCCAGGGTTCCACTGAATGATGCAGACCATGCTGACCAGTTTGGTGATGTCATTTAAAATGTCATGAAAAAGCACCTCCATCACTAAATACTCCAACAGTGTCAGAGTAAGGATACAATTTATAATACACACACACACACACACACACACACACACACACACACACACACACACACACACACACACACACACACACACACACACACACACACACACACACACACACACACACACACACACACACACACACACACACACACACACACACAGGGCTCTATTGTGTTTCTAACGAGTTCACTTGTTTGTTGCTCTCTTTCCCGCTTAATCCCAGACTTTTGTTCCTGCTCATCATCACACTGTATAAAGTGTCCCATAATTCCTTTAACAAAGGTCACATTCAGCGCTGGAGAAGGAGGTGACCCCCTTTTTTTAATAGCAACAAAATGTCAGAGTGCAACATGCCCCACATATACAGACCTAAAAATATGTGATTAAGAGCGCAAATTTAGAGCAGACAGCGTTCACACACAGCGACGTAAACAGAGACTAAACCCCCGATCTGCAACCGCAGCACGCCCCATGAGAAATGGGTTTATGGGATGTTTTGGGTTTAAGTTGTTACATGTGATGATCCTGTAACTCTACCGCCGGAGTATGACATGACAAAGCCTTAAAAATATGAAGTGTGAAGCTGAGAGATAAGGAGGTGAGAGTGTGACCTGTGAACCAGGCCAAGCGTGTCGTTTCACAATAGTGCAGGATGAGGTATTGTCGGGCGTTTGGAGCACGCGTCCAATCAAAGGTAACCATCGAAGTCTTATCTGATAAAAGTGTGTAAAGGAATAAATAACACTTCATTGTAACGGACCAGAGGTGCAGAAGAAGGGACTTTTCACACTGGTGTCAAACAACTTACTGCAGGTGCACAAGGAAGTCAACACTGTGATGATTCATTTATCAATAAAGTTCATTTTCCATACACTGATCTTCTGATCTTCTTGCCTTTGTAAGTAAATACAGAAATGTCATACAGCTTTAACAAGGCTTAAGGATTAAAGGATTAAGATTAACTTCCTGTGCTTACAGTGAGAAATGTATTTTTTAAAACTCAAGGAAAAAAAGCTTTAATATGAATTTGAATAACTTATAATAACTTAACTTTTTAGTCTGAGTATTTGATGAGTTAATGAAATATGAATGGACACTACTCACAACATTTTCTATTAAAAAAGACTGGTGCACAATAAGAGGTTGAAGAAGTCATCAAGTGTTGAGAGATCGGAAAGAGTTATGCAATTGTTGAATTTGTTTTTATAACATATTTACTTTTTCTTTTATTATCACTTAATCATTTATAATTTCATTCACATGTCATATAGTCAATACGACTTTTTTTTTTTGCTTTTACATATCCTGTCAATCATGCATACAGCCGACGTGCCTATGCGCCTGTGAGGTCAGGATAAGTGTGTCGTCGTGTGCCGACCCTGCGAACCTCGGAAGGTAAGCTTGAGCAGTCACACCACGGCACACTTCTACTGACTTTTACTACACACCTCATACACACCTCATACACACCTCATACACACCTCATACACACCTCATACACACCTCATACACACCTCATACACACCTAACATCCTAGCGGGGAGAGAGATTACAGTTATTCCCTCTCCGGGGGGTAATCTAGAGTCCTGTACCAGGGGTTATTCTTAAATCTAATTATTCTACAAATGAATGTTAGGCAGATAATCCAAGGGCTATGTGATTATAACAAGTACTTTCTCCTCCAAAGGGTGTTAGTGGAGTAATTTGACATAGTTCCAGGTACTAGGAAAGAGGAGACTAGCGGCTGGTAGGAAGCGAGCTCTCACATTGTTCTAGGAAAGAGGAGACTAGCGGCTGGTAGGAAGCGAGCTCTCACATCGTTCTAGGAAAGAGGAGACTAGCGGCTGGTAGGGAGCGAGCTCTCACATCGTTCTAGGAAAGAGGAGACTAGTTAACTAATGTGTGGTGAGCTTCCGTTAGCGATAGTAAAGTTATTCACCCCTTCTTGCATGTCCAGGACATTGTTACACAAGACCCAATCCATTGTTTTTTTAAGCTACCGTTTTACCATCTCAAGTTTACCATATTTGGCAGCCGCCTTCTTGTTTTTTTTTATACAATTCCACGGGAGCACGTTCTCGCTCTACCCACTCTTCCGGACAATTCCTGGACGACTGAGTGAAGCAAGAGTGGTGCAAAGGCTAACGTATCAACACATCCATTAGCATGGTTAGCCGCAGATGCATCAGTTATTCATAAAAACGCACACACGCACAGGAAGTGGGATGATTGATGTGAGTGGAACTACAGAAAGCTGAAAGTGACATAACGAAAGCATCTTGTTTATCTCAAGGCAGCGTTCCCTGATGTACAGTTCGTTTTACTCTAAATTTGATCACAATTTTATCTTTTTTAAAAGGCTTTATATGTGGATATATCCAGCAGATGTCGCCCTTGAGCACCAGCATGAAACCAAAACAACTCACGCTGCATTGTTGTGTTAGCATGCTAATGCTAGCGATCTTTATTATGCTGGTATCTTCACACTGCATGTAAATTGACCTGAAGTGAGCGTGATCTAGAAACACAGTTAAGCAGTGAGTACAGTATGTTATTCTTCTTTTCTCTAGTCCCTCAATTAAACAACTTTTATACACGAGGGGAGGAGTCAGCCGGCCGTCCTGGCGATGTAAACAAAGTGAAGATAGGACTCTGAAAACTCTGAAAACATCACAGACAGTGGGACTCGGGTGTTACACCCATTGTAGACAGTCATGACTCACAGAGTTATTTTCAGATATACTTGATTTATATTATATTTAAGTGTGAAAAATCACATATAAAGACTTTAAAGCAACATTGTGCAGTACAGACGAAACTTTGAACTAACAATTGAGATGACTCACTCGTTAAAAAACATCTGAGTAATGAAACAAGTGAGAATGAACGTAATTGTCTCAGACTTTTAAACAACATGACTTTTTTTTCAATGCCCTCTGCTGGTCGGTAGATTACAGTACAGGTTTAGTGCACTTCTAAATTGGCTTCAAACGGTTGCAGACCCAGTGACTTAATGTCCACTTCTTATATAAAGTCTTTACTGGTGCATCAACATTCAGAGCGCCTCACTGATGTTTGTAAACATATCGACCTTTAAGAGCAGAATTTGGCATCTCAAGCTGTTTTGTTTTTTTTAACTCAAGTGGGTCCTACAATGTGAAAGCTGGTGGCAGTATTTGGCAGCATTCCCTTTGAGGCTGTTGTTGCTCCATGAACACACGACTCCTCCCACTCACTTTCTCCTGAAAAAAAAAAAAAAAAAAGACTGAGCGTGTTTATGTGTGCGTTGAGGGGAGGGGGTTAGGGCTCTGCGAGGAAAACAAACAAAGACACACGTAGCGGCCACACTCATGTCTCTGGCTGCACGCCACCAGCCTCACCACAAAACCACAACTTACGCTTTCTGCTCACACTCACAAACACACACACACACACACACGCCTATGCCCCAATCAGCTCCTGCCGCAGAGCCACACTGACATGTCCTCGGAGTCCAAATCATCTGCTGCATGGCAAAAACAGATCTCCTGAGATAACCCCACAAAGCAAAATCATCAGCTGTTATTGCCCTGCCGCTCCTCGACATTGTGCCATTAATAAGGCCATTGTGGAGGGCGCTCTCTGTTTGGACACCGTATAATAGACTCTTTGACGGATTGACTTCACTCTCGCTCCCTCTACCCCTTCCTTTTCTCTCGTGAACACGGCGGGCATATTCCACGCTGCTGCTCATCAATAGGGCGAGCTGTTTGTTTGCGCTCTCATTCTGGACTGATGGTAAATACATTGAGGTATTCCAGACCAAAGGCTGAGCAAACAGGGCTTACATAAAGGCACTGTACCCAAACATCCTCCTGCACACACACACACACAGACTTTTACACACACCTCACATCTCTCTTTCAAGTGACAGGCCTTTCTTGTTCGCTATATTTTCTGTCTTACAAAAAAAAAAAAAGCCTCATTCAGTGTTTTGAAAACAACAATTAGGACTCCGATCTCCGCCCGTAGGTGAGACGATTGTAATAAAAAGCTGGCGGCGGTGGGTTGTGTGTGTTTGTGGGTGGGTGGGTGGGGTCACAGCGAGGCTGGCTTCAAGGCCGCCAGGTGTTCAGTATCAACGCTGACATTCATCAGACAGCCACAGCGACGCTCACACCACATTCAGGTCAGCAGACGCTATAGCCGCTGCTCTGCGGCGACACAAAGGAGAGCTGCACAGGTACTTGACATCAGTGTCACACTCTCCCTGCGTGCACTTACAGTCTCTTCAGGGTGGGAAGCCTAACACAGCAATACAATCAATTATTATACAGGCTTTGCTTTCTCACTCAGCATGTCTATATTTTACCTGTTGGATTGAAGCCTGATTAAAATGACCTTTCATACCATTTAGATGCAGCCGGATAAAGTTCTTGTTTTTCATCCCAGTTTCAGTGTCAATACAGTAGTTGCTGTTTCTGTTAAGACATTACCGTCTTGCAAACTGTGCTTTGAGGTCATTTGTGGCGATTACATCTGCTCTACAGTCTACCTGTGTTTACATATTGTCTTTGCTCTTATTCTCCGCTGCACCGCTGTTACTTCAAAACACGAGCAGCATGACAGCAGCGACTGACTGATGACAACATGGAGGGTCACAGAGTTGAATGGAAGGATAAAGGTACAAGAGGTTATAGGTGTGTGTATGTGTGTGTGAGAGTGTGTAGGGAGGGAGTGGGGGGGACGCTTTATTTTGGAAAATCCTTTGGCAACTGGTCAGCATTGGACAGAAAAAACAAAGACAATTATGACCAGTTAGGCCTTTTCAGAGCCTAATGAGGAGCCGCGGTTACAAGTGTCAGGACAAGAGCCCGCCAACATGCACGCACACACACACACACACACACACACACACACACACACACACACACACACACACACACACACACACACACACACACACACACACACACACACACACACACACACACACAGACACACAGGGTGCGCATGATAAGCACTGTGTGTATGAGCAAAGAAGCAAAAGAGGACAAAACAAAAGGAGCCGGGTGAATATTCAAAAATGACAGATTGTACCAGGACACACTTTGCAAACAAAACCACGCCCACAAACACGAGCAGAGAGGACAGAGCGTCTCTCTCTCTCTCTCTCTCTCTCTGAACAATACATCATGTACACAACACATATCACTGCTCTTCTAGTTTTAAGGAGAAAGTCATGACATGCTCTTCAAGCCGTCTGACCTCTTACTGACCTGGAGCTTTTTGGTTATAAGTTTAAAACAAACTAAAAACAACATTTTGCACGGCCTGTCAGCACCTTTGTGTCCGGTTGGACTTAATGCCTTTGATTCCTCCTCTCTAGATCCTTGCTGATGTTGTACTCAGGGGTGGAGCAGCGATTTTAAAAGTGTGGGTGTTCTGATGCTAGTATATTACCAACCTCTAACTAATCAACACATTCTGTTTCATTTAATGTCCAATAACTGATGTTAGCTGACACATTATACAACAAGACAAAGTTACAAAAGATAATTAGACACTAACTTTATGAACCTCCATTGTGAGTAACCCAGTTAGCTCTCAAAACGAGATTCAAAACTGCTCTTTGTGATGCTTTTATTTTGCTTTTCTTATTGCCTCATGCCTCGGTCTCTTTATTTCCGGTCTTCATATATAATGTGCTTTTATTTTGAAAAACTGCAAAGGGGACTTTCGCTACATCGTAAAGTTACGGGAGTAAATAAATACAGCTAAAAGAACAACCAAGAGGAGAAAATGCTGTAACCGAACAGCTACGATTGGCTGCTTAATTGTCACTTAATAAATCTTACTTGACCAAAAAAAGTGTGAGGGGGGGATGAAATTACGTTTCAGTGAAAGTGTGGGTGTCGCAACACCCACAACACCCACGGGTGAGACGCGCCTGGTTGTACTTACTCTCTGATGTATGTCGCCTTTTACAAAAGTGTCTGCTCACTGAGTTGTATTGTGAGTGTCCCTGCGATTCCCGTCCCTCAAACTAACCCCATCGCAGCAGAAACTCCAGCGCTCTAAAAGAAGATGTGTACTTACATCAAATTCACTCATTTTCTATATACATAAAAACACCATCAAACACACACACACAACCTAAGTCTACGCTCCTGTGACCCAACAAAGCTCTCCATCAGTAACAACCTCGTGGTACAATAAGAGTAGTGAGACCAGCTGCAGGGTTTCTTCATCCTGCTTGATTACGGTCTGGACAAACCGGTCCAATCAGTCCCATTCATGTGTGCCAGCACTCACAGGACAACTCTGACCTGCCTGACCCCTGCAGGGGGGGCCGGACCCTCCAGCCTTGACCTGAGGTGTGGATGCTTATTGTCCGACCCCGCCAGCCTCGGCGCGCTCACAAAGGCTTAGACGCCAGAAATTAGGCACTCGAGGGAAACTGGAGAACTCCTGGCTAAACTCCTGTTCGAAAAAAAAGGCAATTCTAAAAAAATCAAGTGTCGTAAATGAGGGGACATTTTTGGAGTCGAGAGGCGTGTTGGTTAGTGCGTCAGGTGTTTTGTTTTTCCTGCATTGTCTTTGGTGTGAAAAAGAGGCAAAGAAGAGTGTTGGACGACAAAGAGGGAGGAAACATTGCAGAGAAAGAAAACAGTTGATTTTTTACTTTTGAAAAACACTCAAAATAATCAAATTCAAACCAAATGCTTCACATCAAGCACCTTCCTTTATTCAACATGGTGTCCAATGGAGTCTTAACAATTTACCTGACATTTGTATATATATATATGTATTTCTCGTTTACTGCACATAGTTCTGTTTACATCTGTTAACATCTGTTAGTCCGATCACTGTCCACTTATATCTACTCCTTTAAGTTAAGTTAAAGCTTTAAGTTGTATTTAAATTGACTCTTTTATATTTAGGTTAAAATGTTTTGTCTACCTGCATTGTTGTTAATTTACTGCAACTGTGTGTCTTTGAATTGAACAAATAAAGTTTCTTTGAATTTGAATTTGAATTTTCAGACCTGAAAATGTGAACTTGTCCAAACCGCTTTACATTTTTGACTGACGAGGTATAAAGTGAGGACAAAAATACTCCAGAACCCCAAAACCAGTTGGAGCCATGGAACCTGGAAACCATTGTGAATTTAAGTTTTGGACGAAGCAGTTAATGCAACTTAAAAAGATATATATTAAAAAATATAAAACCACATAGTGTGTGGCCTGAAAAAAAATCACCCGTTATGTGAGAGGGAATAAAATGAACACATTTTCTGAAGATGATCGACTCACAGTCCTCAAAGTTGGAGCGACCTTTGCTGCTTTTCGCCTGACGAGGAGCGTCATCCTGCAGTTTTGAGAGCATGCTTAGGGCCTTTGTTTTCTTCTCCTCCATCCTTCTCTCCTTCTCTTCAGGGCTGAGGTGAGGCCTCCTTTCTCCTGTTGGCGTCTCAATTTGGTCCCTCCGTCCCGAATGATCAGAGTCCTCCTCAGTGAGGCCGCCGTCATCTGCACTGAAAGCTGAAGAAATACAACATAAATAAATATGAGTAATGAAGTCTTTTGCCGTGTCTTAAATGTTTTTTTTTTTACTTTTTAAAAAAACACATTACCACATCGGTATTCATGCTTGTTTCTGTGGAAGAAGCCACTTAGTAAAAAGCACTAAGAAGCCATTTCTGCTCCTTTAATAAACACTAAATGTCATCACATTGTTCTCCTAAATGCCACAGTCACATCTCCCTTCAGTCCTTTCAGAGTCTCACTAAGCAGCAGACGCTCTTCCTGAACCTTAAACAGCCGTCCATTTTGTCCCTGACCGGCCAATTAAGGGTCCCATTATCTCTGAATATAAAGTCCACAGAATACACTCCAGCGCTGAGACAAAGCTCGCCAGCAATGCAGACTTGAGCTTTAAGGAGCGCTCTGATTGTCTTTTGCAACAGTTGAAATCAGACTTTTTTCAGACTCTTTTCTTCCACATTTTGAAACACAAGTGTTACTTGTATAAGTAAAGTGAGCGATGATTTAAATCTGAAACATTTGGAGATGGTTTTTATTCATAACGAAGAGAAAAGCTTGACCGGTCGAGTAGGCGACAGGCAGCAAGATTCATCAGACGTGGTGCCGTGGATTCATTTGTCCCGTCAGTGAGCGCGCAGAGGTCAGCAGCTCAGATTGATGGAGCTATGTCTCATTGGACGGGGGCCGTCTTCCACCACGCTGCACACAATCACACGCTCCTGTCAGCCCTCGGTGTCCAAGCCTCAATGTCACCGAACACAGACGACAGGATGAGGAAACGTATTCATCTTCAGAACACAGAATTGATCATTCTGAAACGCTGGAGATATCTACAGTGGCATGTTGGGGCATATGATGTGGGGAGACAGGCTCTCCAAAATGTGAAACTTTTCATTTTAATGTTTTATAATAACAATATAACTTAGATTGAATTATTGCCAAAAGGGACGATGGCCGTGAAAGTTCAATAAGATGCAACTTAGGAGAAAACAAAGAATATATTTCCACCAACTGAACAACAAGTTTTGCATATCTAGCTAAAAGACGACCTCCTGATGAAACAGGAAATATTTGCAACAATTATACAACACAATATGGTCAATTACAGAAACACACTACAGACTTCCCCTCACTCTTTTAAGCCTAAAAACTTCATTTCAGTCTTAAACTTTGCATGACTCGGGTATAACTGCAGATGTCCAGCACACACAGAAAGTTTGAAAGAGTCTCTGCACAACTTTCTGACCTAAAGCTGGAATACCAAATAATTATACTGTGTCTCTGTCTTTTAGAGCTTCATGGGGTAAATAAATATGAACTATCTGATGATGTATGCTCAAAACAATCAATATCAAAAGATATTCTTTTTAAAGGGATTTAAAAAACGATCATTTTCTACATCAGTGCTTGAAAGATCCATGCCAAAAAGGAGTTTGAATGGTAAAAACCATAAAATTACAACAATACAGAAGGTTTTCCTTGATTAAAAAAAAGCACTGTATCAATCAATCAAGTGTCAGGTTTGTTGATTAGTCCTTTTTCTGATGATCTGTGCAGTGACCTAACGTTGAAGAACTGGTTCAAATCTTTAAGTCAAGATAATGGTCGTAAAAGTGTTCAGCACTGCAGACCTTCAGCCTTTTTTTTTTTAATCCACAGAGATCTAAAACATGTCCAACATACGTGTGCAATGTTGACCGTGTGAAAGAGTTTGTTTGCATTTTTCCTGCAATAAAACCCCCCAAAAAAATCAGGCCTAGAACTTGTGCATTGGTTGCCATGGTAACGAAAAAGGTATAGAAATCGATTTGTAATAGTATCATATTGAAGTTTAACATTCTGGCATTGTGACAACCCTCAGTCCAGACCAGACAACTTTAAAAGAAAGCTGAACACACAACTCAAATTATTCAGGATTTGGTTTTTGGTCCTTTATTAAAAAAAAAAAAAAAAAAAGCTCCTATCCTAACCTCCAACACGGCCTAATCCATGAATGCACCGCACTGATTACTGGTCAGTTCAATCTGGAAACAAGAGCCCATCTAAAACACACAGAGCAGGTTACCATACCAACAGCAGCATCTGAACACTGCAGATAGCTGGATTTGGCAGCGAGAGGCCGAGTCAAATCCCCTCGCTGATTCCCGAAAAAAGGCTGCCCAAGACAATAAACACACACACACACACACACACACACACACACACACACACACACACACACACACACACACACACACACACACCGCCCACCCTCTGTCCGGCTCTCTCCAACACACAACGCCTGCCCTTTAGCATCCAGCGCACCAGGCAGAGGCAAGAAGGTCGGACTTGTACCTCTTTCTTTTTGCGTGTTTGAGAAAGGGATGAGCATCAGCGTGCCGAGGCTATTCACTGATGCCACCCAGAGCCTTTCACTTCTCTATCTCCTGAAAGAATGGACGAATGGGAGTAAAAAGGAAAATCCTCAACAATTTATTATTCATGGGGAGGGGATTTTCCCTTTCAGGCCTCCTTTATCGAAGCCTTTCCCAACACGTCACTCTCTCTATCAGCCCTGACAAGTGCCAATCAAAAGGGCTTGAGTCCAGTTTTTTTTTTTTTTTGGGAGGGGAGGGAACGCTAGAGGATTTCAGAGACAATAGCCAATGAGTCCACAGCAGCGGTGGCTTACAGACAATGGTGACATGGCTACACTGTCAGTGTGTGGTCCTCTGGGGGGGGAAACGATCCTTGCTTAGTACATGACTAATCTCTCCTTGCACCATCTCTGTCTTTCTGGAGCCTTAATCTGTCCCGCAGCTTCCTCAGCTTTTCCCCCAAAACAATCCACCAGAGCCAGTTCAGATTAGTGCTCTTTGTGGCCCTGGCACATCGCTACATTCATGTGGATGCTAACATCTTTAGTAGCAGCTGAATGGTAAACACTGGAGGGGAGCTCTGAGTGACCGGGGGCAGCGGGGAAACAGTCATGAAACAATTACGAGGGGAGGGATTATTCCACCTATGAATCCCTGATGAGCCGAGATGGACAAAGGTCTCATCATGAGCCTCGCTGGGGAGCAGGGGGGCATCTTACACCGATGATTCCTGGCTGCAAGTTTAGTCTAAGAATCTCTCAAACTGTTGGAGATTGATCCAGAGAAATGTGGACAATTTATCTATGACAATAAAGCCAGTAAACATAATTAGAATACATTTCCAAGGTGTATAAATATAAAGGCATTTGAGCTGATTTAAGTCATTTGCAAGTTTAATTTGTTCATCATGTGGTCGACAATCAGCCTGTGGAAAGTTTTCCAAATTTAGATAAAATATTTATTTTTTAATGACCATCAATATTAAGATGAATTATGGAAAAATTTAGGATGCAATTTTTTTTGGAGGTCACTCAATTGAAGCCACAAAGTTGGTATTTAGCATGACAGGGACGTTCTTAGTTTTGTGATATTTCTCTGCTGGTGTGTCAATATGAGTGACCCTTTCCAAATCTCATATTTGATCTTTAAATTTGAAAGAAGTTAACGGTGCACAATGGAGTTTTGGTAGAGAAATTTGAAAGTTGGAGAAGTGTACATATTCTGTGGTATACATGTTCAGAAAGTTTGTGTATTTACTTCAGAAAATATAACACAGAATTTCACATTTTTATACCAAATCTACATAGTGCACCTTTAAAGTAAAAGTTTGTATTTTGCTTAACAATGTGAATCAGCCGAACAGATGAACAGTTCCTAATTAAAACGGAGCCCGCTGCCTTAGCTGTCTCATTCTGACTTCAGTCATAATGGGGTCATTCCCTCCATTACTTCCAAGCTTCATTCAAAAGGTTGAACTTCTTGCACCTCCTGGGTAACCGAATCTCACCTATCCCCACAAAGACACCCCCGCACACTGGGCATCTTTTAGAGACTGTGTGACCTCAGGACTGACCCCTCCACGCCCTGCTGATGACCTCCTCCTCCCTCCTCCTCAGAGAGTGACCATGCCTTTGGCCTCTAAAAGGTCAGAGTACAACAGCCATCAGGAAGATCCTCCGGGTGACATCTCTTTTCATTAGTTACTTAACTCTGGCCGCGCAGTTAAGCAGAAGGCGACGTGTTAAAGTAGCTGTAAAAGTTAGAAAGCTGCTTTAGGGAATTTTAGTCATTGTGAACTACGACAATGGATTAAGACTGTATACGTTTAACAGGCTAATAAATCAACCTCGCTCTATAAGAAGGGTAGTCACTCGTCCTCTTTAGGAACACAGACGGAGTTGAAGATCATAATTCACTGCAAAGATCCAAAACGAACAGCGAAGAGGTGTCGCTCTCTGTAGGTGTGTCTTTAGAATATCTAAAACAATTGAATAGCATACGATATGATGTTCCTTGATCGACTAATTGCGATGACAAATTTGAATCATTCGACATCCCTAATTACGATACAATACAATATGATACACTACGATACGACAGACACAATATGACATGATTTGTATAAGATGATATGATATGATACATATAATTCATCTATGCAGCGGTTTACATGGCCTTTTTCAATCTGTCTTCTGGATCCTATGCCGCTTTATTATCTGTCTTTTAATTGCTTTTGTAACTGACTCAATTTCATTATTAACATGTGTGGCCCCTCAATATTATCTCCAGTATAAATAAAGATTGATTTATTGTTTAAAACTGGAGAGAGAACAATGAGTCTGGACATGTGAGTCACCAGCGAGAAATCACAAAACACGATCACAGTCTATGCTCCTAATGAAGATGTTAAGGGGGAAGAAAAAGAATCCAGCTCACCATTTCCATGTGGCGACAGCTCCCCCTGACCTTTTCCCTCCCCGTCGCTGTCAGCTTTCCAGTGTTTGCAGTCTGTACAGTAAGCTTCTGCACCATCACTCATGAAGGTACACAAGCCGGCCACACAGGTGAAGGTGATACTCTGAGGCAGCTGGTCCTCACAAGGATTATCGGGCTTAAGTGTACCGGAGACAAGGGAACGCTAAACACAGCGCTGACAGTGAGGAGACAATGGCTCCTAATAAACCAGAGCTGACAGGGACTGAGTGGGCTTTTACCGGATCAGACGCTAATGGTGAGGACGGGCTCTTGTATTGATTAAGTATTGTTGTTATAGGCTCTTAGGAGAGAGTTCCACTTTTAACACAGAGGTGATATGCTGTGGCTGCACACAGATCAAGGTAAAAGATTATTTCATAGGTACAGTTAAGAGACACAGTGCTGCTATTTTGGACTTACAGGGAGAATCTGCAGATGTGAACATGTTGTGTGATGGACTCGGGTCTATGATCCATGACGACGGGGAGCCTGAACATCCTTCAGACTGATCCTAGAATAAAGCAAGAAAAAAGCATTCTTGGAAAATATGGTCTGCCATTGGCTACAGAGAATGAGGAAATCAATCTCTGACTTTGCAAACATCAAAGACTAAATAGCAAAAAATCAAGGATTGAATTTGAACTATTTCAGAACATATCACATTTACCTTTTCAGGGCTACACCTGCAAAACCTGCACGTTCAAGATCATTGTCGGAAAGCAACATTTTCCTGTAATACATTTGTTTAATTATTGTTTGAAAGATATGATCTGCTGGAGTAAAGGAAGGAGCACATTTCAGTTTTATTTTGGGAATATTGTTAAACGTTTACTTATTCCTGTATTTTATTTTGAAAATACATTGTCATTCTATAAGACTTCTGTCATCATGTGATCAAGAGACAGGAAGTGAGGTGTATTGGTTTGAAGTGATGTCGAAGTTAAATAGAATAGAATAGAATAGAATAGAATAGAATTACTTTATTGAAGCCAAGCGGGGAAATTGTGGCGTTAAAGCAGCAGGTTATCCAAACACACAATATGAGTAAAAAAACACAATATTATATAAATACAAAGTAAATAAGCACTAAAAATATAAAAAAATATAAAAACTAAGAATGAGAATATAAAACCCCTTTTTTTTTTTTTTACCGTGGTTGCATGCATAAACATAAAGAACCGAGCTGACTCAATGCATAAAATATTGTTGTGTGGTCACTTTTTAGTGGTTATGGAAGAAGTCAGTTAAAGAAACAAGAGTGTTAAAGAAACCTAATAACAGCAACTACAATGTGTATAGCGTTCAATAAATACACCACACGTCTGTGCATTGATTTTTTCCAATTCCACTTTTTCAGAACATTTGGGGTTAACTGGGAATCTTCATTGTTTTTAGTGCTTCTAACCCAGACCAGAGCTCCTCCCACTTTCCTGCTCCAAATTGACCAAAGGCTAAATATTTATCTCTCTTCTTTCTAAATAATCCACTGTGTGTATTCTTGCTTCTGTGAGGTGCATTTATGCAAATAGTCGTATGAATCCAGCCGTGAGCACTCCAGCTCGTCATTGTGGTTTGGCATAATTGCAGGGGGTTTACTAGTCTCATTCATGCTTTTCAGGGGCTCTCTCTCATCCGTCATAAAGAGGAGATTAATCGTAGATCACGTGGAGCACCTGCATCCATTCCACTGCAGCCCAGCATGCACAAGCCCTGTTTACCCCTCTGACCCCTCGGCCCCCAAACCCCCCGTCTGATCCTGGTGCTGGTGCATCCTCTGAAAGAATCCCAGCATGTTGGGCGTTTAGCCGAGCGTACCCCCCTCCTGCACTAAAGCAATGAGCTGCCTGCTCCCGTACAGTCAGCCCCCCGAACTCTCCACCCCCCTCCTGCAGCCCGTGACTGATTAACCACACACCTGCTGCACGCCGCGTGCCCTCTGTTATATTGTGTCTCAATTATCAACAACAATTTGGCTCGTCTTACCGGAATGACAGTTATAAATGCATGCCAGTTCAAGTTTGCAAAAGGGGGTCTTTGTGTGGAAGGGGCCCTGTGTGTGCCAGGTTCAGGGTTATTGTCTGAAGA
Source organism: Labrus bergylta (assembly GCF_963930695.1). Lineage (NCBI taxonomy): Eukaryota > Metazoa > Chordata > Actinopteri > Labriformes > Labridae > Labrus > Labrus bergylta. The sequence goes on from NC_089217.1 coordinate 3,540,169, forward strand.
AGTTGAATTTTTTTAGAGGTCTAGTGTTTGTGCATGACAAGGCGCAGTCCTTCCCTTTGGAGGAAATCTGATAGATGAACGGAGGAGGGGGGTAGAGAGAGTGAAAAGCGGCAGCAGCAAGCACTCACCGATTTGTTTTCATGGACTTTCCCTGCAGAGTCACACCTTTCAGAGCCGCTGCCAGCTGTGAGGGGCCTCGAGACACCTGACAAAACCACACAGGACACAGCGTCAAGCAAGGAGGAGAGGACGCAATTGTGCGTTTGTAGTCGTGGTGCAGGCGAAGGTAGGCGTGTGCGGCAGTCAGTGCACATGTGTACATAAGTGTTAGCCTCCGGGCGCACGCTTAAATGCACTTCTCTTTTGTGCTGGAGTGTGTGTGCTCAGATATGAGTAATGTCGAGTATTAGTTCCAATTATGACTCTTAATCTCTGAGCAAATAATGGCAAAAATGGAGCAACAAAACCCCAGACGAGCACCTGTCTGCAGAAGCGTGCCAGGTGCTAATATTGTTCAGGAGACACAGAGGGAGGAAGGAGTCAGACAGATTTACTCTGGTTGTAAACATTAGTGGCATGCATGCATGAATAACAAAACAAACACACAATGGTTCTAATTTCTGTTCTTTGAGTCAGAACATTAAAAAAAAAAAAAAACTGGTTTTCATACTTTCCACTGATGACATTAAACCATGTGCAGAATGATTTCATTCTATTCCCCCCTTGATTTGATTTCTGAAGCCATGCCAATACGATGCAGGTTAAAGGTATTTAAAGGTGTTGCTGTTCACAGTGAGGTCTACGGATTATCCAAAGTAGCGGTACGGCAGCATTATTCTTGAAATGATTTCAGTGCATACATCTGTCCTGGTGCTGAACGTGATTCAATAAACAAAACGTTTTCAAGAGCTGGAAAAAAAACCTCAGATAACTTAAAAAAACAAAAACTAAAAAGTTTGTATATATGAATATAACTGAAAGATTATTGCATTTTCCGACTCTCTGTGACCGAATGCTTTTTTAATGTGAATTTGACTGCAGTACTGAGGAAAACAGTCTGACATATTGCATGAACTACTTAATAATAAAATAAGCTCTGGTCCAAACCAGGAAACTTTGTGCAAAGAGGTGTTTTTGTTTACACTTTTTATATTTAGAGCAAACACTCAAACCTGATAAAAATGACCATAAAATGTTCTGCATGGCTTCATACCGCTCGAGTCAAGTCAAGAGATGTTTCTTATTATAAGTGGTAAAGCTGAACCTTTAAACTCCTTCAGTGTTTATCTCTCTCTGCGATGTGTTATCAGACTACAAACAACAGGCGCTGCACTAAATGACTTTGCTGCACACGCTTCTTATCCATTGTTATGTATTCAGCACTTGGTTCCAGGTCTCTGCTGCTATCTGAGTCGGACTTTCCCGGTTAATGATCCACTCTAGCGGTTTGATCTTTATTAATATGGAACATCCTGATATCCCTATAAACCGTCCTCCGAGCGGCCACACCTGAAGAGGGAAAAGCAGTTAAGAGCTCGCAGCGGCATGCCTGGGAGCAGATGAGAGGCGGTATCACGGCTCGTTAAAAGTACGAGCCGCTCGACGCCATAAAGGCATCGCTTTGCCCTCAAGGCCGGGCCGCGGACGGAGAAAACACACCTACAGTGTCTTGTTTTTCACCCCCCCCCCCCCACCGTCTGGTCATGTGTGTGTGTTTTCTCCTCAAACACAGCCACACACCTGTCTGACTGCTCCCAGTTATTAAAGTGACGGTTTTTGCTTATCAAACGATCTCGTTTAAACTGTCAGAAAGATTTGTCACAGCAGGGTTGACACTCCGTTAACTGAGATTGCATGCCAGTCAAAGTTGTTTTTTGTAAATACTCAACAACAACAAAAAAGTGATTTGAGATTTCAGACGATTGCAGATAAATCAAAGTTATTTTGGCAACTTGTGGTCGGAGAAAAAAAAAAAGTTGAAATAGAAAGACAGAAAGTTGATGCTGAAGCCAAGTTTTCTTCTGTTGAGCTTTAACTTCCTCTCTTGGTTCAGTTTCCAGCTGGTATTAAACACGCAGCGTGTATCAAGTCTATCAGGTTATTTCTGCAGGATTATGTTTAATCCTGGGATTAAACTGAGTGTACATTACTTTTCCTGAAATTCCTATGAACTGCACTTCCACCCATAGTCTGAATATCTGCCTTGTCTTACTGAGATCTGGAGATTGGTTCACTATGGAGTTGAATTCTTATCATTTTAGTTCTTATATGGGACAGGAGAATACAGTAAATCTTAAAATGTCATCTGTTTGTTTCTTTTATTTTTATTTTAAGTGGACGGCTACTGATAAAGCTCGTCAGCAGACTATGTGTTGTTGCTATTATAAAATTTGAATTATTCTAAAAAGTGGTTGATTTTGTTCCTTTAAATCTGTTTATGTAACTGCTTCATGAAGGCTTATACCTGCTGAAGTCAGTTCTGGATCGTCTAGCATCCTCATGTCAGACCAGTCCTCTTCCAGCGACAGCTCGTCTTCATAACCAGAGGGACTCGGCAGAGTCTCGGGTTCGTTTCTGTCAAGAAGAAGCAACTGGACGCGGGAAATTGAGCCCAGATTCCCTGAGTCACAGCCCACAGTCAGCGCAGCCAGGCCAAGAGACAGCTCTGCAGGGAGAGGAGCAGAAGGAGCAACAGAGCCTGAATTAGTAGAAGAAATGTGGCTGTATCCCTAATCTCTTTCTTCGGGTCACAACCATCACTAGCTCATATCTGCAGGCGATAAACTGAAAGCTTAGACATCCCAATTAGCTCCCCCGTGAAATTTGGTGTCCAGGTTCATGTTCCCCTCAGGATGAAAAGCAGCCGACTCATCCATCTGTCCATCTTCCAATTTCCCTCTCATTCAAGGAAAAGACGAAGAAATGCTTGAACTCTTTCAATTGTGACCGAGCAGAGTGAGTGATCCCTCAGAAAACCAAACATAGCCTTTGTTGTTTTTTTCTGAACGTTAAATGAAGTGGATTTGGTTTAGGATTTGGTTAGTTTCCAAGTTCAGCAGGAGTGTTGATTGTCTTTTTCTGAAGAATCTTTGAAAAAGTATTGGAACATTTCAAACAGAAAAAACAAACAAACCCTGAGGTGACGTAAAAAACTGTCAAAAACAAACAAGCTCCGGCTGTAGCTTTACAATGGGACATATATAAATCTAAATAATAATGGACCGTGTGTTTGAAATGTAAACATGAAGAAACTGTGAGCAGAGACCACCTGCTATTTAATAATTACACGGCTGCAGCGTATGCAAAAACACGCAAAGTCTTGTATTATTTAGATGTGCGACGTTAGAGGAGGACAAAAAAACGAATACATACAGAACTTACGTGCGATAAAGGTGAAAAAAATACTTTAAAATATATATCATATATAATCAGACAATAAACCTCCATATATGGAAACATGTTGGAAAATTACAACGGTTGACCTTTCTAGGTAATGATGCAAAATTGGCTTGAATGACTTGTTGAACTGGATTAGGAAATTACTGTAAACTACAACGCTTTCTCTCAACACAATCCCAAATACCCCCACCACTAACAACCCCCCCCCCCCCCCCCAGCTCTAGAGTTCTCATCGTCACACCCAATTAAAAGCGGATCAGTGACACTGTGGCTCGGTGCCCATGCAAATCCTCAGCCCACGCTGGCTGGGTGTGGAGCTGCCATTCCTCTCGAAAGGGGATTTCACACAACACGCTCTGCTGCAGGTACCCCGCAACACACACACACACACACACACACACACACACACACACACACACACACACACACACACACACACACACACACACACACACACACACACACACACACACACACACACACACACACACACACACACACACACACACACACACACACGCACTTTCTCAGCAACATCCCAGAAAACTGCAGAAAAGTGTCATATCCATATAAATAAATATATATATATAAGACTTCTCACAGACAGAAAGATTTCAGTTTCTTTCAATTAAATTGTGATGCAAAGAGACCAATCTGCTTCCACACACACACACACACATACACACGCGCACACATTCTTCTGCTCAGGGTTTTCAGTTGGGAAGTGACACGTGTGGGTGTCTCAAGGTGTGCTGACACTCTGTAAAGTAATCGCTCAGGTGAGAAAAAAAGGAACTGTTAGCCAGTTCAGACAAATGAAGGAGTCGTTGAGAGGAAATCCCAGGGATAACTGTGCATGTGTGTGTGTGTGTGTGTGTGTGTGTGTGTGTGTGTAATATAATGTGAGAGGACACACTTTCAGTTAGGCCGGGCATTAGCGCACAATTAGCCAAAAGTAGCAGCAAGATCCAGAGACACTCAGCAAACAAAGTGGCAGATAACAAATGACTTAGCGTGTGATTAAGGTGTTACCACCCACTCGGTTTTTTAAATGTGCTTTATAATACAAAAAGGTTTTATAGCTCTTTCCATGAAGTAATTTTCTTCTTGTGTGCCAAATCAAAGTAAGAATGTTTAAATAAATGGCTCAGTTCCCTCACCCCCCTACAGATGTAAAATGTGCTTCTTGTGACTGTCTGATAAAAATCAGTCTGCAGCATTAGCTCACAAAGTGCCAAAGCATTTTGTCTTTGAGCCCTGGGTTGATTTTTATCACTCTGTGGTTGTCATGGCAGCGGACACCCTGATCCTCCAAACATCCTTGGGGCAAAGGTCTTCGGGGTCGCATGGAGGTCCAGGTCAAGCAAGCAGGTTAAACACCTTGTCGGGGATTAGCTGGCTATGAGGGAGGTGGAGGAAGTCTTCATTGGCTAATGTCTCTCTCAGGAGATCACTGAACCACCTCCAGGACACACACACACACTTTTACACATGCTATCCTAACACAGGCATGGACACACACACACACACACACACACACACACACACACTTACTCTGTTTTTGTTGGCCAACAAGGGCTGATACAGACCGAGTGCACATGTATCTGGTTAATCTAATATAGAGACTGAAACAATCACTGTACCAAACACAATAACAAAAGTTGTGTTCACCCAAAAAAATGTTGATTAAAAGTAAATTATCAGGCAAATATTCCATAAGTCTGTAGAAATCATCCTGAGGAAACCATGACACTGTGAACCAGATTTCATGGTGGTTGAGTCTTTTTATTAGACGAGGTGTGTGTTTGTGTGTGTGTGTACCTCTATCAGGTGAAGAACGACAGGATGAGTCAAACGCCTCGTCCAGAGAACGACCGGATGCAGACCGAGGGGCGACAGCCTCCAGTTCATCGAACACACGGGACTGAGTGCAGCTGAGCTCCGAGTATCGCGAGGCCGCCGAGCCGCAGCGTCCTGCAACATCAGAGTGGGTGTATCATGTTCTGATGGTGAGATTCACATGATACACGTGGGCACAGCGGGTTGTTTCATTAGGAAATAAAAAGGAAACAACAGAGATGTTCATGAATAACAATAAAAACCACTGAGAGAACTTAATGAGCAATTTAGGAAAATTATAAAATCTACTTTTAAAAAATGAACTTCTTTCTTTACAAAAAAAAACAAAGAAGCCCGAAAGCTACAGCTCCTGGAGGGTGTTTCCTTGATGCAGCTATCAGGCTATAAATCTAGGCTGGATGTTGTTGTTGGGTTAGTTAAAGCTTGTCCCTTCCAGGTTTAACACTCTGACAAGTAAAAAAAAAACTCAAGACCTCCTTGGGTGAAGCCCCTGAGGGAAGGTATGAAGGTCTACGGCGGCGTTACAGTCGTACCTCAGGGTGAAAGTAGTCCCAATAAACACAGGGCTAAAACATCTCTCCTTAAGCCCTAATTACCAAAATAACTCACTCAAAGGAAAGGCAAAAAACTGTCAAGATAATCAGTAATTACTTATCTCCTCTCTAACCGTCAAAACAAAACAGTTTCAGTCGGGTCGGGGTAAGAAATCAGAGGATTAGTGAGAGAAACTGTTTCACTGGGTGGTGTTTTTTTGTCGTCCTGAAAGAGGCTTGTGGAGGCTTTTCTCACATTAGAGATGCAGAACAGCTTGGCCCCGCACAAAAGGATAATATATACAGAGGCTCTAAAAAGGAAAAAGGCAAACTCAGCTCCTCCGAGTCTGCCCACACGGACAAGTCTAAATGTACACATGGAGCCACCCTCACACAGTCAAGTATGAGAACAACGGCACGCACACACCACTGCACTATTGTGCACTTGAGCGGCTCTGCGCTCTCCTTCGCAGAGACAATGGAGGGACTTGACTCGACACTTCAAAGCGTACTGCTGCCGTCAACTCAGCTGTCACTCTCAGGCAGAGCAGGGCCGCACTGAGTCAGGGCGAGGTTTTTCAGGGAGGTTAAGGGTAGATGTGAGGGGTCAGAGAGTTTGATATGACAGCGTTAGAGGCACACAACGCCTTCTCTTGTGCGCATGTAGCCCTCTCTTTTTCCCGGTCACAGCGACGGGGCTAAAAAGGCCCAAAGTGGAGAGAGGCCAAGCCAGGCCAGGCTTCATTGTGGAGGACAGTTACACCCTGGAGATGTTGCTCAAAACAGGTCAGCTCAGGGTCGCTCTCTGGATTGTAAGGGGTTTGAAAAAATCATGCTAGGGGTCAGAAAGGGCTGAGAGGAATAAGGAGACTGCCATATACAGTACGTCCAAAACACAGGGTTATAAGCACTGCTTTTTGTAGGACATTGCATCGTTCTGCCTCTGTGGACAGTGTGACATTCTCCTTGCAGCCTCAGCTTGCATCGTCCCTATTTGGTGGTGCATACTGTAGGTGCATTCAAATTGACAATTAAGGTAAAATACAGTTATGAGTATCAGATTGTGTTCTAAAAGCTGTTATAAGACAGATTTGTTTTAAGTTGTCTTCCTGTAGTTTTTTGTAGTTTTAGAGCACACATTCCTTCACGATGTAGGATCATATCAGACATCTTTGGTGTTTTAACTTTTTAAAGGCTTTATGTGCGATTTTTTTGATCCAGCAGATGTCGCCCTTGAGCACCAGCATGAAACCAAAACGACTCGCGCAGCATTTTTTGTGTTAGCATGCTAATGCTAGCGATCTTTATTATGCTGGTATCTTCACACTGCATGTAAATTTACCTGAAATGAGCGTGATCTAGAAACACAGTTAAGCAGTGAGTACAGTATGTTATTCTTCTTTTCTCTAGTCCCTCAATTAAACAACTTTTATACACGAGGGGAGGAGTCAGCCGGCCGTCCGGGCGATGTAAACAAACTGAAGATAGGACTCTGAAAACTCTGAAAGCATCACAGACAGTGGGACTCGGGTGTTACACCCATTGTAGACAGTCATGACTCACAGAGTTATTTTCAGAGGATATACTTTATTTATACATTTAAGTGTGAAAAATCACATATAAAGACTTTAAAAAATAAGTTATTTAGCTTATCTGGCCGGACTCTTCCAAGTGTTCACCTGTCAGTCTTCATTTCAGGGTATTGCCGTGTTCAACAATGTTTTCTTAACAATAAGAAAAGATGGCAAAATCTCCTGAGTATAAACCCGAGTTGTAATAAACCAGACTTATCCTTTAAGCTTTACATGCTGCCACATTGAGGCCACATTGAGCTCGAGTGGCCTCCATCTGCAGGGAAATAAATGAACCGGTGACACTCGCTCTGTGTCTGCTGTGAAGAGAACAGCGTGCTACGATACAGCGTGATCCCTCCCCGCCTCCCTGCGGTACAGCGCCACGCAGAGAACAGTAGTTGTCTCTGATAGAAAAAGAGAAAATCCCTACACAATTTCCACATTGTTTGCTTTCTTTCATAAAGTTCCCGGAGGAGTCAGATGTCATTGGCCCCGTCCTTTATGCCCATTGGGAATGGTAAATTAGCGTCCGCAGGAAAGCTGCAGAGGTATTCTATTGTGGCGGCCGAGCTCAGTGTTCTGCCGTCAGCGAACGGCGGTCAATGTGGATTTATGACCATCGGCTACACGTCTCCCTCTCAGAGCCCGGATAATAGTGTAGGCACGGGGAGCCCGGGCTGAGAGGCACGGCACACGAGGTAGGCACCCCGGCGTCTATTGTTGGGGCCTCACGCCTTTTGAACGGGGAATCAAACGGTACCAGCTTTTCATCAAAAGCCCTCCTTTCTGTCGCTGATTTAGAGCAGAAAGAAAAGCTTTCTGAGTTATATGTTATGGGGTGGGAGGAGGTGGCAAAAAACAGGCAGACAGGGACGCTTTCATAATGTGTTGATGGGGGCAGGAGCATCAGAACGCCTCACTATGGAAGCAGGCTTTGGGTTTCTCTGCGTCTGGCTTCATCTCTTTGTCTACGACGGGATGTCCAGCCATGTCGAGGACAATCGGGCCTCTAAGAACGTGTGCAGGGAGGAGGCTGTGAACGGACCATATGTGGCCAGAGCTCGTTTCTCACCTCTGACAGGGGAGATGGGAGGCAGGACCGGCCAGCGGTGAGACTCCAGACGAGTCACAGAGGCAGTGGGGGTCAGCTTTGGTCCTGAGCCTGAGCTCGGTGGAGTTGACCCTAGTGGACTTGGGCAGGAGGACCAAGTAGCGGAGGGGAAAGCCAAAGTAACAAGGCCAGGATCGGAGTCCAAATGTGGGTTGAGAGCAGGATCTGTTGACGCAGCCTGGTGCTGATTCTCTGTCAAGCTTTCACACCTGCTCGGAGGTTTGGAAGTTTGGGAGTTGACTACTGAAGCTGAGCGAGATAAGACGGGTTTACAGGAGTCCGTTTCTGGTTCGTAGAGTTTAGAGGTAGCTGTAGTGTTCATGGCTGATTGGCGAGGGGTGAATCCTGCTGGAGAGTTAGGAGCTGAAGGTGACGACATGGCTGAACGAGGATGGAGTGGTGATAAACAAACGCTGGCTTCTAGGTCTGTGATATCTCCTGAAAAACAACAAAAGGAAAACAAGACGGCAGCTTTAACGATCACAACATTATCCACCTGAAGTCACTGTACGTGTCCCCGAAATGTCAAACCTACAGTTCCCATGTAAAGAAGATCATTTTCTCTACGATTATCTTAAACCTAAAAAGAAACAGGTTGCTAATTAGAAGTCCTCGTCAGACTTCATGAGCCCAGGACTCAAGAACTGGACTTGCACAGGTCGCGGTCAAAGTCTTATCATGGAAATAAACTGTATTTACATTTTTCTATTACTCTTTACTCTTTTTTCATCAGTCATTTATCAAGAAAAAAAATAGTGTCAAAGATTGAAAGAGATTTAAAGATTTGGATGAATGAATTCATGGATTTGTGAATTGATAGACATCAAGATAGATGGACTTGATCCCAAATGGGAAACTGTAGAGATTGGAGGTGGATGGATAGATCGATGGATGGCCATTTTCGATCCCAAATTGAGAAATTACAGAGATATGGAGATGTGTGGATAGGCGGATTGATGGATTGATAGATTTATTATTTTTTATCCCAAATTTGGAAATTGTGGAGACATGGGGATTGATCCCACTTTGTGAAATTGTAAAGATATTGGAAGGGATGGATGAATTGATGTATAAATGGACTGTTTTAATGGCTGGGTTGTTTGTTAGATAGATGGATGGATGGATGGAAATGGATGCATTATTTTTGATCCCAAACTGGGAAATCATGGATATATGGAGAATTTCTGCCATCTTCCAATATATGTTATATATCTCTAAATCAGTGCTTCCCAAAGTGTGGGCCCCGTGTTGGGTACTGCAGGTGGGCCGCAAAAAGCCCTCCACCAAGTATACAAATAAAGAAATATGACAATAATGATGATTCACCATGAGTCAACCCTTTAAGTGATGAGTAAGGCGTGTCATGACTATTCATGGACATATTGTTTAGCAAACTTTTGTGTCTATCTTGTCATAATGTCATGTTGTCATGTCCAATAATTTACCCTAACTGAAAGAGAAAGCTGTAGTCATAATTTTTATTTTATAACGGGCCCTGGCGTACTTTTGAATTTCAAAGTGGGCCGCGGCAGTCTTAAGTTTGGGAATGGCTGCTCTAAATAATGAATTTAATGAGCAATGTTAAGACATTACATCGAGTACAGGGAACTTATGATATGCACTTTTTATAAACATTTTAAATTTACTAGGAAAAAAAGCAATGATCCTTCATCTTGAGGGCGATATGAAGAAGAGTTACTCCTGATGCTAAATCAAAATATCCCTGTAGAAGTTTTACCAGACAGGACGCTGCTCCTGCCGCTGGCGAGGTCGGTGCTGCGGCTGAACAGGCTGGAATGAGGACGACTAAAGTCTGAGAGGGACCCGTCGGAGACCACAGAGGTCGGAGACAGCGATCGATCTGTACCAGGAGGTCCGAGCCCCTCGTTCAAGTCTGGCTCGGTGATGGACACCAAATCAGGTTGTGGTGGTGATTTCTCCCTCTCCTGAACGTCATCGTTTTCCTCTGGAGCAGAATGAGGAGATGGCGGCGATGTTTGCACAGTGTCGGGCTTGTTTGAGTCGAGGTGAGGGGTGTTTTGGTGGGGAGGTGATGGACTAAGTTTGACTGATGGTGGAGAAGCAGCAAGTGGAAGACAGGGGACGACGACAGCTGAGCGTCTTCCTCCGACCTGATTCGGCACAACATTTCTTCTCCTGTCTGGAAGTTGGAAGTTACCTTAAAAAAAACAAAACAAAAGCAAAAACATTCCTTTTGAATAAACACCATAGTTTACCCAAACAGTCTATAAACACTGACCCCATGAAAGCCACTTTTCACCGTTCAAAGAATGCTTCAAAGGCAGTTTTTCATTGGTCAACATGGCGTGGGTCATTTTTTTAAAACTGCCAGCCTGTTTGTGACATTCTCATTCCCACTCCGCTCAGTCCACACAGTGGTGCCCCTGCTGGGAGGGTTGACCCGCTAACAAAGGCAGCGAGAAATCGCCCCGCTGGAGCAGCTGCCTGTTTCCAAACTCAATATTCAGAAAAGTAATCAGACCTGAAGCCAGGGGTGTGAGTACAAAAACAATCTTTAACATCTGATGGAGATGGAAGAATAGAGGTCAGCTACTGGTGTCCTTTTGTTATTTAGGAAATTCTAAGAGTTCTCTCTGGATGGTTTTCAAAAACAAAAAGTGTGTCTACTCTTCTATTGATTGACAAACATTTTGCACAATATCCAGCAACTTTTATGAAAACTTACAAATTTTAAAAATGTGACATGAAGGGTGGAACTGTTTGGCCAGTGATAACTAAAGTCTATCAAATCAGTCTTTCACATGTGGATAATACGTGAGGTACAGGTCTGTTTTATATCCATCCTTCTCTGTACCTAACATTTTAATTATCTCACTTCTTTTTTTTCTACTGAACATTTCCTTTCATCCCTTCAAGATTCTCCTCCACAAACATCAACTCATTCCAGCGCCGCCCATTTCCCTTTCGTCTCCTCCATTCTTCCCCCTCTGCCTTTGCACACCCCTTTCTTTCTCTTTCCTCCTGTTTTTTTTGTTGACCACTGAGAGGGTGTGTGTTTTGTGTGTGTGTGTGTGTGTGGGGGGGTGGAGGGTGTCAGACAATCTGTTCTTGTTTCCTGGGGGTCTACAGCCGAGAGGAGTCAGCATAGGGGGGGATAAAGAGAAAGCATTGGAGAGCACATTTCTTCACTGCCTCCTCTTACAATGCCCTGCCATACCCATCTGTTACACACACACACACAAGCGTACATGAACTGGTGTGTGTGTTGATGTGCATATGAATGACATGTGTCAGAGCGCAAAGCCACAGCGTCAGGCGCAGCACGTTTCTTCAGACTGCGGGGTTAAGGGCGATTGTGAGGGAGCCGGCCACCATATGGTGGAATAATTAGTATTAGAAATGCCCCCCTCCTCTGCTACACACACACACACACACACACACACACACACACACACACACACACACACACGGGCATGGTGAAAGCAGTGCCCTGCTGTGGTGTGAGGTGTGTGCTGGGAAAAAATGCCTTCACATCAGAGGCCAGTCTCTGAAAGGAGCGGCAGGTCTCCCCCGGCCTCGGGCTCTTTCACTCCCTCCACCAGGACCACCAGGAGGGCGGCGCTGTGGGGACTTCCTCGCCAGAAAGGAGATTTGCACTTAACCAAACACAACCGCAGAGAGAGATTAAGAGCTAACGACGAGCCTGGTGGCCTCTACCTCCACTGCTCCAGCAGAGGAAGAAAAGGCGAGAAAAAAGTGTTAATGAGGAGAGCAGAGGAAGTCAAAAGGAGCCGGCGGCCTCCTCCTGGTGGAGCTGTGATGGTGTGAAAGCAGACAGGTGTTTTGTTGATAAGCCTCACCCTCTAGTGTTTGTGTCTTCAGGGCAGTGAGAGTGTGTGCTATCGACTTCCTCCCCTGAGATGAAGGCTGCTGTCTGGACTTGGAGCTCAGGAAACGAGGAGGTCTGAGATCCTCAGGACGAGCCTTCATGTGCGACAAGAAGCGAGGACAAAACAAAGGACGATGATCTGGATGATCGTGAGCCTGAAAGACAATAAAGAGAAAAAGTGAAAAACAAATCTGTAAAAGTGACTTTACGAATCCCCTCAGTACCTCTACTTTGACTTAAACTAAAAACATACAATGAATGTACTACTTGTTAAATATAATGTACTTATGTATATAAACTAATAATTCATTTATTCAAACATTTGAAAATTATACAAGTAGAAAATAAAAGTTCAGCATATTTTGCAGGAATATCAGATTATCATTAAAATACAAAATTTAAATAAACAGAAGGAATACAAATAAACCTTCAAGGGAAAAAAACCAACCCAAAATCAACAGCAGCTGTGAAATTTTCAGGTTTTATTGTTATTCTTTTTTTAGGAATGATTAACTATAAATATTAAAAAGAAATTGATAAAAAAGAAAAAGAGAAAAATCTATCAAAGAAAGAAAGTCTTAGAATAAATGTAATAAAATAATAAACAAAATAATATATATATTTAAAAAAATCAAATAGACAAAAAGTTTAATCAGTACTGGAAATGTTTTTTTCCAGATAAAAAAAAACTTTAACAAATAGAAATCAAAGCAAGACAAAATGTTGGTGTTTGTGAGTGTTTGTTTGTTTGTTTTTTTAGCACAACTAATTTAAAACAAAAAAAAAGAAGACTTTTTATTTGATTCTGTATTGTTTTCATGTTACAAACTCTTCCTTTTCACCTGTTTACTGACAAACAGAGAACAGCCCTGTGTGCTCACCGATACACAGAATGAACTCACTCAGAGAAACATCTGTGTCCCATGACACAACAAAATGAGAAACCCTGCTGTACTGTTGGTGGAGGAGAATTCAAATGATGCATGGTGCCTCTACTGCCCCCTTGTGTGGACTCAACAGATTACATCTCTCTTGCTCTTAGTCAGCACACAAAGCTGCTTCTCCTCTTAAAACTCACAACCTCTGTCCTCCTTCAAAGAGAGGAGGCAGAGAATGATCCTGAGGGATAAACATCTGTAGAGTACACTGTAGTTGACATGGGACATAAAAGCAAGCAGGAAGGTCAATATTGGAAATGTGGAGGGACTTAGCAGTGAAGACCAGTCCAGCTTTGCAGCCGGTGACTCATCAAACAAAAGAGCAAACAAATGTAATAGACGGCACACAGACGCAGAGCTTTATTTGACTTGTAGTTCTGCTCCTCACCCTTTTATCACACAATAAAAAACAAACACCAAATGCAGACAGTGATGAACCAGGGGACCTTCAGACAGACGGAAAAAAAGAGGGGAGAAAATGGGGGAGGAAGGTGGGGTCACTGTCTGTGACTCACACAGGGAGGATCAGCTTTTTAAATCCCTGCACCATCTCCGCTGATTCGCTTTCCTCAGATCTGGAGGCTTTAAAGATTTGCATTCTTGTGATGTAAAGAGCTACAGAAGTGAGGTAGAAAAAAGCCAAACAAGAAGTGAGGCCTCTCTCCTCCTCCTCCTCCTCTGCTCCTCTTCATCCCCTACGGCCTCCTCCTCATTACCTGTCACTCAGGCTCCCGTCAAAAGGCTGAGGGGGGCTTTGTGAGGATTCAGACTCAGGGGCTGGTGTCGTCAAAACCTGTGACCTTTTCTGCAGAGCAGGTCCGGGCACGAGTGTGTGTAACGAAGTGTGCGTCATGACAACCCACGCGAAAGCTCTTTTTAATGCATGCACACACGCAAACACAATCAGACGCACGGTTACAGGACAAAGACGATTCTTATCACGCACGGTCACGCTGATGAGTTTACTGTGAGAGATCTGACATTAAAGAGAAAGTTTAAAGCTGCAGCTGGCAAAAAACTGCAATCAGTTTCATTCATACAACTTAATTCTAAAGGGCCTATATCTACTGTGGTCTAAATTCCATCTTTAAATACTAAAGATGACCCAAATGCTGAGTTGTCTACTGTGTTGACACATTAGCTTCAATATTATATTTGCAGAGAATCAAGTAAAAGTATTGATCTGTGTTAAAATGACGATAGTACTTTTTTACCGCAACATGTCAGAAGGACATCAGAGACAGTAGGTAATACAGTACTTTCTATAGACACCATTAACCGTGGTGTGGGCTCCCTCGGGCCCCCTAGGCCTCCAGGAAACAGGCTGACCTCCTGGCGTCATGCAGCCCACACGCTGTCCTCACACAGCCAGAACTGCCCTAATGTCATTACGGGCCTGTTTGTGGTCAACAGCTCCCTGATTGAGATGTACAAGAAGTGCTGCCTCGATGAATGTAGGAAGTCTATTAGTTAGTCAGAGTCCCAGATGGCCTGCAGAGGACAGGCTTGCGTGTGCTCCTTCAAACACACACACACACTTAATTACACTGCCTCCGAGTGAACCCCCTGACAGGCGGACGACTGCGAGCAAAGACAGAAGTGTGTCTATGTCCCGGCGTCTGCAGGAACAGAGAATTCTTCACAGAGCTGCTGCACAAGAAAGCCAGGCTTAGGCCCTAACAAGGTTAAACCCCTGAAAAAGAGTGACTTTTTAAATCATGGAGATTTGTGTTTCTGCGGGGTGTAATTAGCTTTGCTGTGGGGGAGGAGGAGGGGGGGGGGGGATGAAGGGTCGGGATGCTGCATGGCGAAGCGGGGGACGACGACAGTGGGGCGCATTGTGGAGTCCGGCGGATTCAGGGGAGTAAATCTGATTATCAGCTCGTGTCAGAAGCCAGGCTCTGATACAGCTTAGCATTCAGAGCAACTTTCTACTTTCGATGGTGAGACAATGACCGACCCCCCCCCCCCCTCCAAACCCTTTCCTGGCCCATGCAGACCCAGAAGGCCTGTGACTGTTCCCCTGAAGCCCCAACATCCTGACACAATGCAACACTATGACAGGAGAGCACAGGATGACAGGAGCACAAAGTGAACATCGAGTGACAGAAGAAGTATTTACTCTAGGTTTAAATGGGGAACTGCAAAGGTAGTCTAGTCTATGACGGTGTTGTGGTGATGTCACATGAGTCAGTGTCAGTTGCCTCGAGAAACTAAAAGTATGAAACTGAAAAAATCTGGAGTTGTAGATGCTGATAAAAACAAGACCTCCTTATCCTTTTTTTCCATCTCTGCGTGACGCAAGATTCTCCATGGTATATTTTTCTGCTACGGGCAGAGCGCACATAAATGTCAAACAAAAAGTGTCAGCAGCAGGGTTGCATTGTGGGTAATGTTGGCTGGAGGTGCCGACAAGAAAGAAGAATGCTTGTGTATGAAATCTGTGATTCTGTGAGTTATCTAATGAAGCTTTGGTAAAGTTTCCTGTGTGTTTGGGCACCTGTGCATTCTGACCCGCGCCGTCACATTGCAGCTCGTTTCCCCCGGCGACGGTACAGGAGCTTTGACGGCGGCATAAAAAGCAGACTGCTGGGTCAACAGCCTCTTGTGGGCTGTGTGTCTGTTTAGACAGGGACACGCTTGTTGTAAAGGTTGTGTTGCTGCAGTTTTACCATCACAATGCCCCTTCGTGATTTATTAGATATCTGCAGAAAAGATGGAGGATGGCAGAGGGTAGTGCCAGGCCTGATGAACTCGCCGAAGGCAGTTGAGGATGTAAATGAGGCTGTAAGGACCAGCGAGCGTCTTTGTCTGCCGACTTTACTTGTTTGTTTAAGCGGAGGCCAAGACAGGAAGCCAGCCCACACAACTCTGCTGTCCCCATGGCAACCCCACTGTTAATTGTGGCACATCCACTCCCCGACTCTTTTCAGCAGAGGGGAGAGGTGGAGACTTGTGAGTGTTGGAGGAGAGAAAGAGGAGTGTGTGTATGTTTCTTTGTACTTGTTAGGAGAATGGCAGGATAATAAGATGTTGCTTGATTTTTAAAAAGCTCGACTACATTGGACTGCAAAGTTGGAGTTCTATTTGAGCAGTAAACTCCATGAAATTGTAATAAAAAAAATCAATGCTGGTGTAAATTGCTGGGGATATTTCAAAACATACATGTACAGTGTTTCCCAGAATAACAGTGGGCCTGATACGGTACCAATGGGGGGGGGGCTTGAGTTTAAACATGACATGACAAACAATGCATTAACAGGAGGGACGTACCAGCTGATTACCTGCAGAGCATGAGTAAAGATGTGAATTGCGTCATGTACTGAAGGGGTAGAGATCGAGGGAAGCTTTTCCACTGGAAGATCTTATTTCAGATAAATAAGGGAAAGGCAGCTCCATGTGTGCAGCACTGAAGTCCAACACACATTTCCCAACAACAGGGACAAGGATGTGCAACGTATTGTATCATCTCATGCTGTATCTATGGTGTCTTAAAAGGTTTTGTTTTTGGATATTGTCCAAATATTTAATCATTTTGGACTTTGATGCTTTGGAAAAAACTGCTCTTGAAACTTTCATGTCAGACCTTTTGACTGAATTGAATCAAAGTGACATCATTATGAAGAATTAATGAAATACAACAAGGTAGCAGAGTTTGCAGAATTCCACTTCTAACCCCTGTAAAGTAAAACTTTCAACAACAAAAAGTTGAAGACATTTGGGAAAGTTATAAGAAAACATTCTTGCATTTGGCTCAATTTTCATATTTCTAGTTTCCAGGTTCACTTACAACTTGTTGGCAGAATCCTCTATCCCATAAGACGGCCTTGCTGACAAAAGACACATAAACGGGTCCCTGAAAGAAAAGAACGAGAAAAGAAGCCGAATGAACATCTTAGAAATAATTGGTCACAATCAGGGAACACTTTCACAGTTAGAGAAACAGATAAATGAGAGGCAGATTGAGATTGATTGACACGAGGATTTCAGAGAAGAAGCGCCTTGAGTAGCTCGGTCTTCCGCTCTGTGGATCACAAGCAAAGAAACAATGACTGAAGCCCGGAAAAACAAACATAAAGCCACACAGTGAGACGTTTTTGAGAGCATTAATAACCCCTCCATCATGATTATTGAGATGCTGTGAGACCCCTCCAGAGGGTTTCAGCTCCTGCAGCAGAAGACTGAGTGATGGAGTCCGCTCTCCCACACAGCAACCTTCAAACATCTGCTCGGTTAACAAAACGTCTGCTCCTTATCTCCTTCCCTTTTCTTGTCAGCATGTAGCTTCATCGGGACAGTATGGTGGGTTTAAGTGAGGGTGCATCGGTTTGACCCGTGGAGCAGGGGGTGGGGGGGGGGTGCTGTGTTAACTCATCAATCACTGCAGACACTTCACCGTCCGGTGCCCAGCGGTCAGCGGAGCGGCTCATCCATCTCTCTTTGCAGCTCCTGGCAGCTCGCAGAAGCACCGAGTCAGCTCCAGAGTCCGTCCACTCCAGGGAGCAAGAGAGCAGATCCTCCCAGGACTCACCCCTCATTCATGGGCTGTAACCCCAGACCGGAGTGGGAGACAGGGGGGGCAAGAGGTTCTCACACAATAGAGCTTGATGTGTGTATACATTTGTGTGCCTCTTCTTCTTCTTTTGGAGTGCACTGGTGTGGAGCGCTCTGCCAGCTTTTTTACCAGACTCTCAAATTCACTCTCAGTGCTACTACACGTGGCTGGAGGGCAGCCAGAGTTTGGCCTTCTCATCGACCTCTTTTTGCTTTATTTTTTTACTGTATTTAACAAAGCAGGTTAAGTATGATTATGCACATTACACAACAGATACCTAACAACCCTCCATCTTTAAAATATAAGCCTTAAATTCAAGCCGAATAATGAATGGCTCGTTGAAAACAGAACGAATCAGCGATGCTTGTGTCTTCTGATTGAATATTTGGTGTGCTGAATGAAAAATGAAGTACGTATTGGGGCGCTAAAGGTTTAAGCAACATACAAATTTAGCGTCAGTTGTCAAACACAACTTCAAGGAAGTGCGACGTCTTCAGACCCAAATTACAGGTCTGAAGACGTCAGCAGGAGACAGCATTTTAGGCTAGTTTATATAGCTTTTTTTTTTGCCAGCTTGCTTCACCTGATAAAATCCAAGAAGATCATTCCTTTTAGCTCTTTCTGAAATTTTTCCTAGATTTAAGATGAAAACTTCTCAGACTTTAAATTCATTAGAAAATCTGTAACAATTTAAAGTGAAATGTCTTGATCAACACGAGGAGTACGGATGTAAATTACAGCGTTCTTTCTAACTCCGGCATTCTCACATCATGCACATCTTCCATTTATAAAAGTCAAGAATAAACGTTTGCTCTCAGATCTCCTGCTAGCATTGATGAGACGTTCTTCAAATGACAAATAGTCAACTTCAATCTTCATTAACGATTCCTCTTTCTGCCGTCGTTTGACCCATCATTACAAACTCAACCCATAATCCCGTATATCGAGTTCGTCTAAAGTGATTGCTGCTCCTCTTTTCCTTCTTCAATTCAGATGATGAGATTAGTGAGATTCCCAGCAGATGGGATTTCCGCTGAACATGAATCCACCCCATGTACCCCCCCCCCCCCCCCCTATTTTTCAACGAGCTCCACATATTGGTACTTCCGGTCAGACCGTTTGAGCGCAGAGCCGTGTGGGCTGGCAGGACTCACACAGACAGGAAGTGCTGCTGTTTAGGGCTGAACCAGCAGAGCTAAATAAGGTCAAATATGGTCGGTCTTATCAATAATGAGTAGGTGGAACGGGCTGGATCAAATTACCAATTTGGAGCTAATCACCAAAGTGGTGGCTGCTCTTTGCTTTATCCCCTCTCCTGCTCTGTTTTCTCGTCTCTCTTGGTGATTCCTGACGCCATCTGTCTGTCTGTCCTTCCTCTCTCTCTCTTCTGAGCACGACACTGGATGTTTTATTAATTCTGTTTCACCTGATTACACCCTGTCTGTGAGTCAGGATGCATTAATAGGCATTTAATTAACGTTTAATTAAGGGTACAGAGAGCCAGTCAGATCAAAGCAGCGTCCTCCCCGGAGGTCAGCAACGAGGACAAAATGAAACAGGTTTATATATAAATCTCAGTGATAGGTGGAGATAAAACAAGCTGCTGCAGCCGGCACCTCACTGGTAAACATGCTGTTCACTTCTACAACCATCAAAAAGGAAAAAATCTTTGAAACTTTTAACAACATGAAGTCCAATTTGGAGAAAATGCTCTAATTTAGTTTGTTTTTTTTGCGCTGTCTTCAACATCAAATTTGGAAAAAACAAAAAACTGATCCCCAACACTTCATGACACCTCAATTCTAATCAAAGAACTTTATTAATCCCTCTAAGGGCAGTTAGTGTGGAGCAGCTTGTACCTTCAACTACAAAACATTTTCTTGCAAACACAACACTGACTTTAACTCCCGCTGATTAATGTGAGAGAGATTAACTCTCTTCATGACTGGATTTTGATCGCCACCAACTCTCTAGAAGAAAAGAAATAAATGACACAGACTACCTAAACCTATAATCTCTCTTTTTCACTCATGCATCTCAGTGAAGTCAGCAGTGCAGCATATAAAATCAGCAGCTGGACTTGTCGATAAACCAACAAACTTTGAGACAAAGGGCCGACACAGTCTCCAAAGCTCAAGTCTTTTTGAAATCACGCAACAGGAACTCAACAATGCAGCACGACACACAACTGATGAGCAGTTCAGAAAACAATCAAGCACACGGCCGAGCTATCAATGGCAAACAAAGAGCGAGGGGTGACCACCTCAGCATGTCTTTGGACCAGGTTAGAGTCAGACACAGAATAGGAGCGCACGCAGATTGAGAGAGAGAAAGCCCCGGGGTCAGCTATAATGAGCCGTGAATGTGAGCATCCGTCCAATCCCGTTTAATGGGGTTCATCCCTGGAAAAGGGTTTTCTGTCCGGCCTGCACCGGTGTCAGTGTGTGTTCGCGTTGCGGTACGGGTCAGGGGTCTGCAAGGACTCTCTGACCCTGAAATGAGCTCTGGGAGTCAGTGGGGACCCCCTGCTGGCAGGACAGAGCTCCTTTTATGCTTTAATCTGCAAGCACATGGGGATCAATATGGAAACTATTGGTGCTGGGATTGTATGCAGGAGTGAGCGGTGCAGCCATTTTAAGATGTCTCACAGGGGGTTGGCGCACCCTGACAAAAGCACAGCCC
Organism: Labrus bergylta; assembly: GCF_963930695.1. Classification (NCBI taxonomy): domain Eukaryota; kingdom Metazoa; phylum Chordata; class Actinopteri; order Labriformes; family Labridae; genus Labrus; species Labrus bergylta. The sequence goes on from NC_089217.1 coordinate 3,560,692, forward strand.
TGCTGCCACCACCCGTCACAATGACCTGTGGGACAGTGGCACACCAGCAACTAACCTACTTAACATTCATTAGTGTCAGAGAGGTGGACAGATGCTCTGGGTTTTTACGGATCTTCTCTCTCATGTTCTCTACATGGGGGCGCATTCAGCAGCGTTTGACGTGTCTTTCATTTGGGATATTGGGAGTTGTGGGCGGTGGCGGCAGCAGCAGGGCCGCTCAGCTGTGGATTAGGGGAGGAAGAGCTGGGTGGGCATGGACGGACTCACCCTCTGCGCGTGGTGCGTGGCGCGGGGGCCGTCCGGCAGCCAGGTGCTCCTGCTGAGGGGAAGCCTGGACCGAGACACGAGACTCCGATGACGCTTAAAATCCTGATTTCTGAAGGGTCTGTTTTCCCAGTGAAGATCTGGAGCTCCTCTTCTCTCAACCGCAGACATGTCCAACGAGCTTTAATCTTACATTTGACTTGTTCTCTCGGTCCAAATGTGAACGATCCCAAGCCCTCAAGCAACAAGCAAAACAGGAAAACCCTTTGGTGGCTGAGTGATTTAAGGGGAAAGGATCTGAGAAATGCCTCTCAGTGGGAGGCAAACTTGTACTCCTCAAATAGCTTATGCCTGTTAATGATTACCATCCTGTTAAAACTCTGAAACGCTCTCATTGCACAACCTTCCT